>NW_006159867.1:4755390-4803511 GCF_000334495.1 Tupaia belangeri chinensis | reverse complement strand
ACGAGGTGCTGTTACCCCAAAGACCATAAGCCACTCTTACTCTCAGGACAAGGGAAGATCGCCATTCTCCAAGCCATGGTCATTGTATAGAGCAGCATGTAGAGAGTCCCAAGTACACAGTAACCTTTAGCTACTCACAAGACCACATTCTTTTCCTATGTAGATTCACCCTCTTAGCTGAGACTACCCCAGAGATTCCATAAGTATTTCACTTTAGTATATACTAACCTTGTCTTTACTAAACCAGACAGAATTTATTTCTAGGCTCTTGTAATTACTGCCACCCTAGCCTGAAGCTGAAGTTCTCAAAAGCTGACCTGAGGCTCAAAATTCTCAAGCCAATCTGGGACTAAAGTAATCAAGCTGGTCTGGGACTGAAAATTCCTGAAAACCCTCTCATCTGAAGACCCTCCCTGGTAATCAAGATCTAAGAAGAAGATGCACCCAAAAAATGGACTTCCTTGTTCTAAAAATTATGACTGTTTATACCTAAACAAAACGGACGTCATGTTTTATGATTATTGTTCCTATACTTTGAATGCCTTACCTTTTAGAGCAAAATGTTTCACTTATTTCCCCTCACCCATCCCACTGCTGTAAAACTCCTTCTATAATAAATACGCATGACTTCTGGCCATCAGGGCTGCAGTCTGGAGTTTACTCTGGCTGTAGCCGGTTAAGAACATGCTAAGGGCATGAGGTCTTAGTCTGATTCCTGTTCACCCGCGTCGCCTCCCTGTGCACCCACCCCGGCTGGGGGTACGGCTCCCGGCAGTCATGAGTTAAATAAACCTCTTTATATTATATTCTTTATAAATTACCCCTACTACTTTATAAATTCAATTGTTATAGCCAGAAAAATGGACTACAATACTCTCTTTCTGTCTGTATTTCTCTTTTTTTCTCTCTCCTGGTAGAAGAGAAACTTCAACTTCATACAGTGACCCCATGTTTCTTCTAAGGGAATAACAATACCATACCTCTGTTGCTGGATAAAAGTATATCTCATTTTTATGACATTGCCATACATCATTTCCAAATCCATTGTAACTTTGTGTTTACAATCATCCTATTTTTCATTCTGCTTTTTGGGTAATGGGGGATACAATTATACCAGTTAATTACAGAGTATCAGCCCATTACCTCAGCTTTTACCTTTAAATGAACTTATTGGTTAGAAGTAGAACTATGTAGGCTATCATAAATTGGTATAAATGAACTTATTGGTTAGAAGTAGAACTATCATAAAATGGTTGATACCTTCAGGTGTTGGCCCTGACAAAAATATGATAGTAATGTGCATGCTTTGTCCATAGCAAGAATACAAATGAAGGCCCATATGCTATAGATTTACATTATCAGAAGTGACAGATCAAGTTAAATAAAATATGACCTATTTTCCTAATAAGTATGCCTTCATAACAAATTGGGAGGAGAGGTTTGAGTATAAAATTCTCTGATGCCTTGCAGTTTCATGTCATAAATCAATAGTTAAGGGAACACTAATTCCTAACCCCTGTTATTTAGATCCCAGTGTGCAGGACCTGTTTCTCTTCATTTCCTATCTCTTTTTTGCTCTGATAGCTTCTATGTGTGTACAACTCATTTCTGGTTCTCAACAAATTTTAATTTTAACAAACTGATCTCAATAAATCTTTGGATTGTTTTTCAGAGCTCAGAAGCTAGTTGAACAGGTTATACATTATAATATAGCCCTAGCCAGCAGGTGGCGTGGTGGTTAAGGCACTGGATCCCACATGGCCAACTCTACAATTTGAATCTTAGACCCAGTGACTTGAAAGACATACTGGGCACATATGAGTGTGTGTGAAAAATCCCGAGAGGAGAATGGAGGAGAAGAGGTTGCAGCATGGCCATCCTCCTGAGGGGGTGATTTCTTACCTTCTCTGTCTCTGTATCTCTCTCTGTCTCACTCTGGCAAGCCACAGTTCATATGGCAAAAATCTTTACACAAACACAAACACACACACACACACACACACACACACACACACACACAAATGTATATAATCTTCCCAACAAAAAACTTTAACTCCTTAGACTATTTTCTCCCTATATATGGTACCTGAGCAATATATAACTTGGTCCAACAAGAATTTAACTTTCTCTTTTTTTTTTTTTTAGAGTTTTTTTTGTTACAAAGCACTTGCTCTCACCAGAGAGACAGAGACAGAGAGACAGAAAGCAAGAAATCACCTCCCAGGGGGGATGGCCATGCTGTAATCCCTTCTCCTCTTGGGATCTTAGGCACACACACACAAGTGCCCGGCATGGGTTTAAGCCACTGGGTCCAAGACTTGAACCGTGATCGACTACATGAGAGTTCAGCTACATAGCCATTATGCTACCTGCTGGTCCCAAGAATTTAACTGTTTCTAATATTATGTACTCTCCTCTATAGTCTTAACATTCTCAGCATTAATTGGAATACCTTTCCTCCATATTATCTGTGGCACTATGCTAGTTAATTCATGAATGCAGTTGAATGGTCTGCTTCTTCCTGTTTTTTGGGGGGGTTTTTTGGTTATTATTATTAGTAGTATTATTATTTTGGCTACAAAAAAACACCACCCATCTTCCCTATACACTTGTTGGGACATGGCTCACCTTAGCAGGTTTGAGAGTAAAGAACAGCTGTTGCATCAGGGGAGTTCATTTTGCATGACAACCTGCTCAGCAGAGACTGTATTCCCCCACTGATTCTTTTCCACATGATCTCTGGCTGAAGTTATGTGGTCTTCAAGAAAGAAATTAACTTAATTGTTATAAAGGAGAAGAGATTACTTATTAAGGGAAAATCAGTGGGAGTAGGTGATTTTGTTTGTTTTTGTTTGTTTGTTTTGTTTTAGAGAGATTTTTGCTATAGAGTGTGTACACTCTCTGGAGAGACAGAGACAGAAAGCAAGAAATCACCCCCCAAGGGGATGACCATGCCACAATCCCTTCTCCTCCATTCTCCTCTAGGGAATTTGGACATGCAAGCACATGGACCCAGCATGAATTTTAAGCTACTTGGTCTGGGACTCGAACTATGATCACTATGTAGGAATCCAGGGACATAACTATTATGCCATCTATTGGTCCTGGCAGTTTTGTTTGTTTTAAATTCAGAGTGTTTATTTCCTTTTCTTATGTTTTCAGAATCACTTTTTTCTTTTCTGTAAGTTTGCATGTTTCAGCCTATATCTTCACTATTAGGATAAAGTATTGAAGGAATTTTAACTTCCCATTCTCTCTCTCTTTTTATAATGTGTAGTACTATTAAAAATAGCCAAACTAAATCTAGCCATTGCATATTTCTTATATTTTCATACTGCTATAGGGCCTCAGCCATTCTGATAAAAAAAAAATTCACTTTCATTGAAAACTTGATTCCAGGTGACAGAGGGTGAGAAAGAAATTAATCATTTTCCACTTTATGCCATGGCTGCCAGCTTCCTATTCCTTAGCAATCGGTAGATTTACTGCTTTTAACCCAGTGAAGCCCGGTGTCCAATTCCAAACTCAGCCATTTTTCCTCATCCTCTCTATTGTCCCTTTCTGATAATGATTTCTGAATGATCCCTTTTTAACTGCAAATAATAGAAACCTACAAGGTTCATTTATTCAGAAGAAAAAAGATTTAATAACTTGTATTGAATAGGTAACTGAAGTACCAAGAGAGTTAGAGAAACAAAATTTTCAAGAAAAGGAACTAAGCGGTCAGAGCCGCGGACACTGTCTTCCCTATCAGAACTAATCAGAACTACCGGCATGATCATGCCAGAAAAGCACTCGGCCCTCACCTCTCTGATTACTCAATGCCAGACCTTACTTGTCTGCTACTGGACCTCTGGGGACACGTTGTTCTCACTCTCAGTGCCACACTTCTGTCCCTCATCTGCAGTATGGTGACTGCCATACCTTCTTGAGGAAGGGCTTTTCACCATTCCTGCATCTTTGGAAGATCAGCCTGTTTTCTAAAGTTGAGAATGGTTTGTGCCTTTTAAGTAGTATTGGTAAGCCTGGGCAAGCTATGTCTTAGAATTATCAGCTTTCAAAAGAAGACAATTTCCTCTGGATCCCATGAATTTTATAAGGTAGGAAAAAAAATCACCAATTTTATATCACATAGCAAGAAATCAAAAGAAGGCTTACTTAGCCTACTGTATATCACCCATCTAGCTACTCTTCAACAGGAGCGTTCTCTAATTTTACAAATAAGAAATGCTTCTACAGATCACAGGAAGACAAACTCCTTTGCTTGTAAAAAGTAAAATCCATCCACTCCCTCTGTTAGCATGCTTTATTCTTTTCTGCCCCAAAACATATGCAGAATCTATTTTCTGTTACTAAAATAACAACTCAATTTCAACTTAAAAACACTCCCCAGGAAGCCTTTCCTGAAGCTCCAGACAAGAGCAGGACAACCTGATACATCTGCCCACGGCACTTGTACTTTTCCTTTGTAGTGGTTATTACAGTTCTTAAACAAGGAGATGAGTAACCATTTATTTCATACTTTATCTGCTACAATACAAGCTCCGGTTCTGTGCATGTTACCTCAATATGTGTGCCTGATGCCAAAGCAATGCTTACACATGGTGGTACTGCTCTTTCTACATATATGTGTGTGTATGTATGTGGTTGTATTTTTTTTTATGACAAAGGAAAACAGTAAACTTAGGTAGCATACAGGGTTGAATTTAAGCTTAAGGTCTTTTTGTAAATTTTGGATGATTCTACCCAAAAGGTTGCTGTAGAACATACAGAGTGCAGAGTCTGCTTTGTACCCTAGCAATTAGAAATATATTTAGAATGACAGTCTGATGGATCCAATGCCCCTAACTGTGAGAACATAATACAGTTTTGGAGGAGTGGGTAGGGACTTAAGAATCCAGCAACAACTGAAGCAAAATAAGTTGTGATACTACTACAGAAAGATACTTTCTTCAAATATTTGAAATGTTACAGATATTGATGTATGTATCTATTTATTTATTTATTTGTTTATTTATTTTTAGAGAGAGATTTTTGGTATAGGGCACGTGCAATTGCTGAAGAGACAGAGAGAGAGGCAGAGAGACAGAAGCCAAGACATCACCCTACCCTCTCCCCTGGCGGGGGGTGGGTGCCACACTGCAATCTCTTCTCTATTCTCTTACCAGGATGTTGGGCACATATGCACAAGCACCTGGCATGAATTTAAGCAACTGGGTCCGGAACTTGAACCATGGTTGACTGCATGGGAGGCCAACAATATAACCATTATGCCATCTGCTGGTCCCAATACTTATTTTTTTATAAGAAAACAATCTTGTATGAATCTGAATTTAAAATGTATATTGGAATTTCCTATTTCCTATGAACAATTTTGAGTGAAACAAGCATTATTCTTATTTCTGGAAGAAACTGGAATAGAGCTGAGGGGCAAAATTTTGCTGCTGTTCTTATACATTCTCCAACCCCTAAGAGAGTTCTGCTGACTGAGAATATTTTTTAAAAGAACTAAAAGGCAAACACACACACACAACTTTCAAGAAACATCACAAATAATAAATTAAAAATGTCAACATTAAATGGTCTAGAAATTATTTTAGACTAAAAGAAGGGAAGATAAAATGTCAGCATTTATCTCAGTATGGTTCTGCTGAGTGAATAAAACTGCAAATTCTAGATATTAAAATCCAATTGCCAGCCTCCTGGAATTAATTGGTTTATAATTCTTGAGGTATTTTTAAGAATCATTATTTGTAACATTATAAATTTGTTATTGTTTCTTTGTAAAATACCAAATTTAAATAAGTGATGTCAAAATAGAAAACAAAGTGGGACCAGCAGTTAGCGTAATGGCTATGTCACTGAACTCCCATGTAATCGATCGTGGTTTGAGTCCCAGACCCAGTGGCTTAATGTTGGGGGCGTGTGTGTGCGTGCCCAAGATCCTGAGAGGAGAATGGAGGAGAAGGGATTGCAGCAGGGCCATCCTCCCTGGGGATGATTTCTCACCCCCTGGGGGGTGATTTCTCATTTTCTGTCTCTCTGTCTCTCTCTGTCTTTCTGGTTAGAGAGACACGTGCCCTATAGCAAAAACCTCTACAAAAAAAAAAAAAAAAAACAAAGTGACAGAGAATCAATCTTGCTCTCATTACTTTCTTTAAATACAATGCATCACGAATCTTCATTAGAAAACATAGATTCAATTTACTCAGAGATTAGATTGCAAAATGCATAACATAAAGATAAAAGTGTAGAGTGAAGTGAGAAATTAACACGATTAAATTGTTTTGTTTTGTTTTTAGATTTTTGTCATAGGATGTGTACACTCACTGGAGAGAAAGAGAGAAAGTGAAAACTCACTCCCAGAGGAGATGGCCATGCCACAGTTTCTTCTCTTCCATTCTCCTCTTAGTATTGGGCATGCATGCACATGTGCCCTCTGTGATATTCAAGCTCCTGGGTCCAGAACTCAAGCTGTATAGTCAGCCATGCGGGATCTAGTTGCTTAACCGGCACACCACCAATAGCTCAACATGTTTAAATTTTTAATGTAGGTTTTCATAAACCACGGACTATAGTATTTACAGTAAAAAAGATATCTAGCATACTGCAATTAATCATGAATAGCTAGGGTTTATTTTATTTATTTATTTACTTCTTCAACAGCACAATTTGAGTCTACAATCAACTGTTGCTTCCTTCTAAATTCCTCAATATGAATCCAGTTATTTAAAACAGAACAGGAAGACATTGGAAGGACATGTTATCTATAATAATAATGAATAAATTAAATCTGACAGTTTTTTATGGGTTTGGCTAACACAAAATACTAAATCAGTCAAATGCAAATTTTAACTTTATAATGAAAATGCCTTAACAAAAGTTTAGTTCAATTAAGCTTCATATCTAAATATTTAACTGTGAATGCACTAATATTTTGTGTCTCTCTAAAGATTATTTTGTGTTTCATTACAGCTGCCCTACACATTTCCCCTGTTTTCGTATACCCCTATAATTTTCATATTATGATATTATATTAATTCTTTATCATTGTAAATGAGTCATATTTATTGATAAGACATGCTCTCATATCTTACACATACTGATGCTGTACAGAAGGAGGAGCATATTATATCAGTTCACAGATAAACTATCCAAGATTCACAGTGTACTTTTATTGCAATTAAAAAAAAATAATTTATGGGGCCTGCAGGTAGAATAGTGCTTTAGGTGTTGGACTAACACATGGCCCATCATAGTTTCAGTACCAGACCCAGCGGCTTGTGAATCACATTGGGTGCATGTGTGGGGGTGTTCTTAAAATCCTGAGAAGAGAATGGAGGAAATGAGATCGCCATGTGGCCAACTGCCCGGAGGGTGAGTTCTCCCTTTTCCTCACTCTCTTTCTGGTGAGTGCACATGCCCTATGGTGAAAACAAAAACAAAAACAGAAGATCAGCATCGTTGCCATCTAGTGGTTTGATAAAAATTTTTGCACACGTTTTCAGTGATTCAATGATCCGTTAACACCTGGTTTTCAATGAGTTTTACTATTTTAAGTATAAGCTTTCTGAGCTGGCCCCAGAGTATAGTAGTTAAGGGAACTGGATACATCATAGACCATAGTTCAAATCCCAGACTGAGCAGTTTTAAAAATGTACTGGACATGTGTGTATGTTCCAGATCCCAACAGGACAGAAATGAAAAAGATGGGGTTGTGGCATGATGATTTCCCATTTGGGGCACACTTTCTCTCTCTCTCTGTTTCTCTCTCTCTCTCTCATGAGAGTACATGCCTTCCAGCAATTGGATAGTGTGTGCCCACATTGAAAGCAAGTCTTTCTCTCCCAGTCCCATGATTAACATGCAAACCTTGTATGCTAACACGCTTACAGATGCATCCAGAAACAACATCTAGGCATCCTTCAATCCAGTCAAGTGACTATCCCCAAATTAACCACCAGAAAGATTTACTTGGGAAGAATGCACATTTCACCAGGATAAAAATTTAGAAGCCAGTGAGAGGTGAGTATAGCTTAATTTTCCATGCCCACTCAGCCAAGAGAATTTGGAAATTGTCCCAAAACTTCTTATTTCAAATTAGAAATTTCTATTTCTCTTCCTTTTTCTTTTACTACTTCCCTTCCTTCTTCACTATATTTTCCTCTTTCTATTGAATCAATATAGGAAAAAAACCCAAAAGCTTCGTTTTCCTGCTGTATACTAACAACATGGGTAATTTCTAATGATCACAAAATATGTGGCTATTTCAGCAAATAAGTAGTCAGTTCTGCAGAAAACATCAGTTGGTGTCCTCTATTCCAATTCACTTCTGATGCTATCTGCCTAGAGAAGCAGAGGGCTTTCTGACAGCCCAGTCCAATAAGACTGCCCCAATCAGACACCAGTCACAAGCTTTGGCTGCCAGAACTTCTCAATTCCTGGCTGTAAATTGGGCTTCCCATAACCTCCTCTGTGGGGTTCAATTAATCTGCTTATGTTGCTCACAAAACTCAGAGAAACCCATTTACTGATTTATTATAAAAAATATTTTAAAGGATATAAATAAACAGCCAGATGAACAGGTACATTGAGTGAGACGTGGAAGAAACTTGGTGCAGGAGTTTTCATCCCCATGGATTTAGGGTGAACCAGCCTATAGGCAGGGAGATGAGTTCTTGATTACCTTTCTGAAAGTCCCCCTTTTTTCTGCTATACAGAAGCTCTCTGAACCCTGTTCTTTTGAACTTTTTGTGAAGATTTTATTGAGCAGGTTTGAATGAATTACAATATTTTTTGAAAGAATGAAGAAACCATTATATTGTATTCTCCCTCTAACTGGAACTAAAATGTTTCTTTTACCATTTAATTGTTTCTTTACATATAGTGTAGCTGTTGTATTTAAGATAATGATATATTCCTGTGTAAAAATCCCCATTCATTTCCTCAAGGCAAATCAAACAGCAATTGGTATTACATCATTCCCAATCCATACAAGTAATATATTATTAGTTTTTTTACCACCTAGCTGGAGGAACTATTTATTATTGTAATTATAAAGATAGTTTACTTATATTTTTCCAGAATACTACTAGTAAATCATTTCAAAAAGAAAGAAAGAAATTGTATGGTTTATTAATTCATCCTTCCTATCCTAGCTAATCAGAGAAACCCAAATAAAGTTGTAATATGGAAAATGTAAAGAGGGTAGTAGATGGGTACTTAGGATATTTACATATAGAATTTAGAAAAGGCTTCTAATAAATCTTTATCTCTAAGCACAAAATACTTGAAGTCACAATACTTGATAACAGCTAAAGCAAGTTTATGGAGTGTTTGTCTGACAATAGCTAGACTTAAAAGAAATACATTAATGTGCAAAGAATGTCTTCAGAGGGCAAAATAAAGAGAAGTAGAGAAGAAAAAAATGGCACTTGTAATATACTGTGCAAAATCACTAAAGCAATAGCTTTGGAAACCTTACATCTGCAGAAAATCTGTGGGTCTGAATTCAATCTAAACCTGTCAAAATATTGATGAAAAAAATGTGTCTTTATATTTAAGAAAACATCAATTTAGGAGCCTGCTCCTAAATGCAATTCTTTCCAAAGGAAAGGTAACATTTTCTCAAGTTGGGCTGTTTAGACCTGAAGATTTAATTAAAATATTTATGATGCCAGCAAAATGGACTCTTTCACTGGTGCAGTGAAATAGCTATTGAGAAATGGCAAGTGCATTAAAGAGTAATAAAAAAATTTAAAAGATTGTAATAATGTTTCTTTGAATTGATATCATATCTATTTTTGATAAATAATTAATTTCAATAAACCTAGTTTCCTCTAACCCAGATATGGTCATAGCCACTGTAAATATTTCAACTATAGTCTGCTTCTAAAACAGGATCTGAACATGTGTTAAATTTCCAATCAATTCTGCTGTTACTTTCTTGAATCATTTTAGTTCAGTTACTCAAGTCATCACTAAAATTAGGCATCCTTAAAATTATATCCGTCAAATGGAATTATGAAATGTAATTTTGTTCCTCCTAGACAACCCATGTCAAAATCACGTGACCAGACAGGTATTCATAAAATTCATACTAAAGAGGGGTGCCTGACAAATCTGACCAATCCTTTCTGGAGGTTTTCTTTATTAATATTTTCTTGTCCCTAGTAACAAGTGTTCTTCTCTATATTTCCATGAGAAACTGGTATTCAAATATATACTGTACCCCCCAAATAGGCATGATTGCTATATGTCAATTTAACATAATAATATATTTGTTACTTTTTGATTGTAAAGATATATTTTGTCTTTTTTATTAATTTACTTTTTATAGTTCTCATGTTTTACTACATATGCTTTACATGTTTGTGATATACAGGAAGATGTTTTGTTAGATGTAACTTGGGAGAATGACTAACCTGAACTATTTAACACATTATTGCATCACAACTTAAGTTTTTGGGATGAGAACACCATATCTACTCTCTCAGCATTTATCAAATGTACACTATGATGTAATGACTTGTATTGTCATGGTGCATAGTAGATCTCTTGAACTCATTCCTCTTGTCTAACTGTAATATTCTACAAGAGCAGAGGTAGCCATAGTGTTTTGTAGGAATTTTTTTGGTACATTGATTATTATTTCCACTGTATTATAATCAGACTTGGTTATTAATTCTAAGTTAGTTTTGTCTTCATTTTATCTTTATTGTTGTTCTTTTTTATTTTATTTATTTATTTATTTTTACATTCGATCACTGTGTATTACTAGAGCATGCCAAATGAATTTCCCCATCTAGAATACACTGTATATTGGCTCTATCAAATATATTCCCATACATATTATCATCAACCGCCATCGTGTTTTTTTAAATGTGATCATGGCAGAAGACAGAGCTCCTTGTCCCTTTCCTACATTTCTGCAAAAGCAGTGTCCATTGTCCTGTGAATGGGGCTGAGAGTCACTGCAGGCAAAAGTTTATGATTCTTAAAGGTTGTGACTGGGGTTGGAGGATAAGACACAGTCTCGATGTTTGTTTCTGCTTCCTCCAATCTGGCTGCCTAGTGCTCAGACTCTGAGTGAAAGCTCAAGAGGAAGACAGGTGGGGACATAGATCCTGGCAATGTAACCACAGGTGAATAGGGGCTTGCTCTTTCTCCAGAAATCCCACCTGTTACGAGTGGATGGGCAGGTTTACCCTCTGTGCCCAGATCTTCCAATTGGGTGAAAGAGGTAGTTGAGCCTCTGATCTCTATATTTCTCACAAGTCTCTGTGATGCTGGTGGAGTTTCCTTTACTACTCAAGAATCTCCTTCCCTGTACTTTTTATATGTTTTCCAGATTCTAGTGAGAGCCTGTTTTAAAGACACACTGTGAAAGGTTGTCTGTCATTACTTTGCCTCAGCAGTTAGACAATTCACTCATCAACCCACTCAGGCATGTGGTGAACACAGAAGAGAAATGAGGAAGTGGACGGAAGTTTGGATCAAGTTGGGCTAGCAGGTTCCCTATCAAGTGAGGTCAACCCATTCCGTGTTACAAGGTCTGGGCTGGAAAAAATAGAGAGCTAAGGGAAGCCAGAGCAAGGGCATCAGCAATTCTACACAGAAAACAGACTTATGACTGCATTTGGTGTGTCTTCTACAGGAAACACTTCATCATCAGCCCTGGAGGAATCACTGCTCATCCATGCAAGTCTATTTTTCCGTCCTCTCACGCTTTGATAGGAAGGAGACAAACTCTGGCCTGTCTCCAGCCCCCTCATTTGGGCCTGGGGTTTTTGTATTCATTTCACACCTGTGTATTTCTCCCTCTCTTTGAATCTTTATCAGAATTTTCTGTCTGTAAGAAGCTCAGAAATTCATCTCTTCAGCTGTCAGTGCAGGGACAGGAGCATTTTTTCTCTCACGAACTTAGAACCACTGATGTCCTGAAGCTCCAGAGGCATCTCAGGTAGGTCTTGAGGGAAAGGACAATCTCCTCTCTGCCGACATTCAGAGTTCAGGGCTGCAAGCAGAGCATGCACTTGCACCAGGCAGGGCAGCAACAGGTTTGGGCACCCCCTGCAGGCCGCAGGGCACAGAGCAGGACTGTCAGGGTTGCAAGCCGGTGATCCAGGGCACTGACTCATCCCAGGGCTCCTGCTGCAACTCTTCAATACTTTCTGAAACCCAGGGGCAGGAAGTGACTTGGAGATCTTGTTGCTAAGCACATTTCTGATCTGAAAGGACTTTTTGGGGGCTGAGATCCTGCTCTGTTCCCAGAAGATGCCTGTGCTGGCTGGAGACAGGAGATGTCGAGGACCTGAAGATGATGTTGGGGCAGAAGTTGGGGAAGGATGAAGGGGCAGGAACACCTTCGCGCCAGACTCATCTGGCCCAATCACCTCGAGGTCATCACAGCCTTCCCTGCAGCCTCCATGTCCAATAGCCCTAGCTAAGGAACCCCCCCACCCCCCACCGTTCGGCATCAACCAAGACATATTTTATCTTAAATTTAAGATAAACAAAGGGCCAGCAGATGGCGGTAGTTGGGGTGCTGGACTCTCTCATGGCCACTGGTTGTTTGAGTCCCAGACCTGACAGCTTGCATTCTCACTCCCCCGTACCCTGCTCAAATAGAAAAATAATGATAATAATTTTTAAATGAACAGGCTAAAGTTAGTGACAGATTTATTACCTGAATTTAGATTATTAAAAGCTCTGAACTTTCTACTTTCCGCCATAAAGTGCAGGCATTCAGTATATATTAAGTGGGAGAACGGTGGGATGTGGAGGAGGGTGAGAGGAAGGAAATCAAAGAGAAAAACAGAGAGGCAACACACTTAAGGGACACAGAAATGGAGAATTGTCTGTTGATGATAATTTACATGATAATATCTTTAACGGGACTGGTGTGCAGGGAAATTCATATACAAGCATTGGTGATGTACAGTGATTGAATGCATAAAATACATTTTTTAATAATAATAATTAAAAAATAAAAGGCGAAAGTTCACAAAAAGTGTTCTTAATGTAAGTTCTAAATTACTTTAGTAAACTCAAAGATGTGGGCAGACTAGTGTATCATCTTTAAAAATTACTAGAAGTTACTTATATGAAACTACTATCAAACCAGCAATATAGCATTTATGTATTCATTGTTCTCACTATTCTTGGTCACTTGGGCATATTTTGCCCTCATAACCTTGTGTCTCTCACTTCACCTCAATGACCGTATCTTTGGTGATAACACCCAAAGTTGTATATAGTGGCGATGAAGGATTCTTCCGTACACCAAGAATCAGCAGGCAAAAGGTGGCTTTCAGTTCAAGGCATGTTAGATGGGCCTTCTTGACATGTAAGCCCATTGGCCTAATGCATTATTCATATTTAGGTGGTTTTCTAATAGTGCCATCTCCAACACAGCAAACTTTTGTAGCCAACCTCTTCTATGCCTTCTTTCTCTTTCCTGTTCAAACAACTTTCAAAACTCTAATTCTCTCTGGGCTCGAACTTTGGATAAAGAGACCTCCCACTTTCCTCATTTCTTTTTTCACTTTTGTTTAATCATATTGGAAAGTATTTTAGCTCAGAACTGTCCTTCTTTGTCCAACAGATAGGCAGATATTGCTCCTTATGAAGTTTTTTTTCATCATTCTTTTGTTTGGTGTTTTTATTTTCATGCATCTTGATAGTCTTTTTCATTGGTATTTTCTCAGCCTGGGGCTGTTTATGATAGAGCTTAACCTTCAGAACAATCACCCTTTTTGTTGTCTTTGAACATTCATGAGCCTCTCAACTTTCCTTCTACCTCTTTTCCACATGGTAATCCAAATAGTCTCCATGGCATGTACGATATTATTCAATATATTCATTTCATGGTATGGTGACTGCTGCAGAGCCGCCAAGTGCACATTCCTGGGTGCAAAGAAGTTCTCAACTTTCAGGTCTCAGAGATCCACCTAAATCGTAATATTTTGGCCTAGAAGTATTTCCAAGGATTGACATAGCAGTGTAGTTTGCCTTGATCTCCCCCAAGATAGTCTGTTTTTAGATATGACTGCCACAAAATACCTGGGAGGAATGGATTTTGCATAACACGTCCTCTCCCTCCCTCTCTCTCCCTCTCTCTCTCTCTTTCTCTCTTTTCAGAGAATAAGCACTTCAATGACAATATCATTATAAATAATTTTTAGCAGAGAAAAGCTCAAATAAGTATGAGGTTTTCAAAAAGTAAAGAAAAAGGTAAATTATGAAAAGACTATGCATGAGTTTCAAAGGTTTGTGTTTGTTTGTTTGTTTTGTTTTGTTTTGTTTTGTGCTCATTTTGTGTTTTAAAGCCGCTAAGTCCAGGACTCAAACTGCAATTGATACACACGAGTCTAGCAACGTAGCTGTTATGCCATCTGCTGGTCCTATTTTTTTTTTTCATAAACTTTTTTAAGTGAAAGAAAACCACTAAAAGAAAACGTACTTTTTCCTACTAAACATGTTCAAAACATTATAACTCAAAACAACAGAACCATGTGATCAAATGTTCACATTTTTCTGTAAAATAATTGCTGTTTCTCTACTCTGGATTAAGTAATGATAGTACATACACAGAGAACTTTATACTGGCCAATACTGGGGAAGCGTGCATGAGAAGACATGATAACAAACCAGATTTCTCTCAGGAAATAATGCAAACCTTTTCTAAAAGGCTCAGAGGAATACACAAAATGTAATATGTTAATTATAAAAATTATTGCATTTTAGTCAATTAATTATAATGTGGACTATATCTGTGTGTATTTTGTATATATTTAGAAAAATAAAAGTCTCAGTTGGAGTAAAGAGTGTATTTGTGTTCTATTCCTGGTGTGAATTACCATTTCTGAAGAAAATATTATCATCAATTTAATGGAGATAGTATGTAGTGTGGATCCCTGACCCCAGCATAGTAAGTAAAGAATGCTAAGTTCCCATACACATTATCCTCAACAGATAATTTTCCACTTTTTATCTGTTGTTTTTCTCCTCATACTGGGAAAGTTCATTTTCAGTGTTGTAAAGATAAGAAAAATCTAAATTACAAAATAAGCGTTATATATCTATACAGAATATTTTAAGCTGTCTTATGTCCCTGGGGCAGTGTTTAGTGCCTGTCTTTGTTCTTGATTAATTCTTATGAAATTTGATGTAAAGCGATACTTGATCAAGTTGCAGTAAAACAAAAAGTATGTCTTCCAGTTCATTGTTACCTCTATTTTATTTACCTCTATTTTGAAACTATTGATTTTAAGCATTAGTTTTCTCTTAGGAGAATAAGGAATTTGTTGATTCTTCTTTTTAAACTACTAGGAGCTTATATATAATTTTGTAAATTCTTAGGACATTAAAAAAAAAATAGTGAACATCAATTGCCAAGCTTTTCTACTCAATGTCATTTATGCCATAAATATATAATCAACACCAAATACAATTTCATTTATTCAAATATTTGCTTGTATTGTTACAATGTAATTTCGACTATATTTTAAGTAACAATTATATGTTGTTGTGTAAATGGAAAAAAATACATATTATTGTACTATACTCAACCCTTTGGTTTCCATGATTTTTTAAATTAAATTTTACCTAAGTTAATAGAAATATCTAAATTAATTTTCACAAATTAACCCAGAAAACATATTAATGACAAATTAGAAAGTCATGTGTTCAAATGTAGGGTTTAGTAAAAATTACCAGACGTGATTTAAATAAAATTTTAATAAGTGTATGCCAATGGGATACCAATATGATCCCAGAGTCATGGAATATTCCAAGAATCAATTACATGTTCTGCCTACATATAACCCAGTAAATAGATGGATATTCTTCCTTATGAAAGTGTTTAAGAACTTGTTTTAACCATACATGAGGGACTAGAAAACGTTTGCAGAAATGGGGTTGGGGTGTCGTGTGGTGGTAATGCACTAACACAATGCTCTGAGAGGCTGATCCACGTAAGAACGTTCCTAGTTCATGTCCAGAGACCTCTGTGAACACAGCGGGTATGCACATGGCTGTTATCTAGGGCTGGCTGAAGCTATTGGTGGGTTGAGGCATGAGAACCCTGTTGAAGAGTGCCTACCTCTCTATTTCTCTCTTCCTCCCTGTTATGAAAATATAAACTAAAAGAAAAAAACTTTTGTGAAAAAAAAATACATAAGCTTTAATTCTTTTTTTTTGGGGGGGAGAGGATTTTGGTTATTAGGGCATGTGCACTTGCCAGAAAAAGAGAGACAGAAAGCGAGAAATCATCCCCCCCAGGGGCGATGGCCATGCCACAATCCCTTTTCCTCCAGTCTCCTCTCAGGATCTTGGGCACGCACGCACACGCACCTGGCATGAGTTTAAGCCACCAGATCCGGGTCTTGAACCATGGTCGACTACATGGGAGTCCAGCAACATAGCCATTACGCCAACTGCTGGTCCCCATAAGCTTTAATTTTTAACAACTTCCATCAAGCTCAGGAAGCTTTGTCAGTGCTGATACCAGCTATTTATCCCATCCTTAGAGAACTGTAGTTCTTGGAACCTAAATCATGTCAATGCAGTCTTCTTTGCATTACTAACTGAAGAAAAATGGGTGTTCCTTCAAAGATTTTTCTTCAGATTAAGAAACAAAAAGAAGTGAGGAGGCAAATCAGGATTCTCAGGTGAATATCTCAAGATTGTCGACTGAGCATCTTGCAAAATTGCCCTTGTTTGCTGAGAGACTGAGCAGGAGCACTGTAGTGGGGGAGGAAGATTCTGGTAAAGCTTTCCTATGCGTTTTCCTGCCAAAGCTTCAGCTAAGTTTCTGAAAACACTCGTAATAAGAAGGAGTTATCATTTTTAGCCCTCCAGAAAATCAAAGGGCAAAATGTCTTGTGTCTCAAATAATCATGCCACAATATTTGCTCTTGAATGGTCCACTTTTGATCACGCAGGTAAGCCATGTGTCAGTCCTGTTAACGGTTCTTCAAAGAAATGGTTCAGGATCTTGATCCCACTTGTTTAAAATTTCTATTGAGAGCTCTGCTCTCTGTCTGCAGCTGATCTGGGAGCATTGGTTTTGGCACCCATCAAGCAGAGCAGCTGGTTTACTTAACTTTAATGTTTCAGTCAGAAGCACGTATGCTGACACACCTGAGATATCTACAGTGTTAACTACTGTTTCTGCTGTGAATTGTTGGCCCTTTTCAATTCAGGCATAAGTGAGGTTAATTTATTTCCTCGCAAATTGATGTAGATGGTCTGCCACTATGGGTATAATCTTCAACACTGTTATATCCTTTCTTAAAAATTGTTTGTCTTGGGACCAGCAGATGGCAAAGTAGTTACATTGCTGGACTCCCACATGGTCAAATGTGGTTCAAATCCCAGACAGAGTGGCTTCAAAATCATGCTGAGCGTATACATGTGTGTGCCCAAGATCCCAGGAAGAGTAATGGAAGAAAAGGGATTTCAGCGTGGCAATCCCCCCTAGGGGGTGATTCCTCACTTTCCCTCTCACTGTGTCTCTCTGGTTAGCACATGTGCCCTTAGGGGGAAAAAAAAAAACTCTTAAAAAAAAACTATTTGTATTTACTATTACCTATTTGTATCCTGCAGATTTACTTGGGGCACTGTCCCCATAAACTTTTTGTAAAGCATCAATGATTTTGCCACTCTTTCACTCATGTTTTACCATAAATTTGACGTTTTTTTCTTGCTTCAATTTTAGCAGACTTTCTGTTTCTCTGATAGGTCTTTTCAAACTGATGTCGTATTCTTCTTAGTACCTCCAACTATTGATGGGTTTTATCTAGACAGTGCATATGCGTTTATTTTGATGTAAAAAATATTGTGAATTCCATGCACTGTATTTTCATAAAAGCATTTTATATGAACTTTTTTGAAGACCCCTCACATAGTACAATTTTAAAGATCTAAAATGTTAGCAGGAAGCTTACAAATGTTTTACAGAGCTATTTGATAACTGACCAAGTACAGTGAGACACTGTGTTTTTTAAAAAAATCACAAGTCCTTTTTTCTGTGGTAAATGTTTGAGATGAGCTGTTGCTTTTATCCACATATTTGCCCTGACATTTGAGTACTATCCATATAAATATTTTTAAAAGAAAGTATTTAGACATGTTAATATTAATTTTTATATAAACCTTCCATTGAAAATTAATTTTAGAAGCACTGTAGAACACATTACTGCATACTAGGATACAAATGTTTTAAGAAAACATGAATATGAAAGCAAGCATACTGTTTATGTTTATACACATACACGAGTATGAAATGGTCATGCTGAATAATCTATATTTACATTTATCTGTTAATGAGGCAATTCTTTATCTTCCTATTCCACTCCATTTTCAGTTGTTATATCACAATATTATATACTGGTAATTTATAAAGAAAATAAGTTTATTTCATGCTTCCTAGAGACTGGGAGGCAAAGGAATAGTAGCAGCATTGGATGATGGCCTTCCCTTGGGCTCCATCATCTCACTGTAGGAAGATGGGACAGAGGACGTCAGGGGAGAGAGAAAATGAGCGAACTCACCCCATTACAGCTAACACCCTCCTACCATAAAGCCTTAGTCCATCCATGTGGACGGCACTCTCATGATCTCATCACCTCTTAAGGTCCCCAACTCCAGTATTACTACAAGGAGGATTAAGTTTCAATATAAGTTTCGGTGGGAACATGTAAACTATACCATTCCTCTTCCATGTTTCTCCATGACTATCTCTCCTTGTCTTTGTTGTTTTGTTTTTGTTTGTTTTTGAGAGAGATTTTTACTATAGGGTGTGCGTGCTTGCCAGAGAGATAGACAGTGAGACAGAAAGCAAGAAATCATCCCCCACCCCAGGGGAGATGGCTATGCTATAATCCCTTCTCCTCCCTTCTCTCCTTGGGATCTTGGGCACACACGCATTCCCACCTGGTGTGAGTTTAAGCCACTGGGTCCAGGACTCAAACCACAGTCTACTACATGGCAGTCCAGCGACGTAACCATTACGCCATCTGCTGGTCCCATTTTTTTCTTCTTTCTGATTAATCTTGTTTTGCGAGCTATTTAATAGCCATGCTGAGGAGCATTCCTATTTATACCCCTAAAAAAAAAAACCTAGTAATTTCTACAGGAATTTTGGATTCTGTCTATCAATTTATATTATCACCAAAAGATATTATAAGAAAATAAAGTGGGAGTCATTGCTAATATAAAGGTCCAAATGATAAAATGAGCATATTCAACTGGCAGCAAGAACAACAGGGAAGCAGCGAGTGCACCTGTAAGGGTCACGAGACGTGTATTGTTGTGTTAGGCGTACAGAGTACGATGCCTTAGAGTGGACTACACTCAGCCCATGCACAGAAAAATGGTTCATTTCATGTGCCAACCGTAAGTTATTCTAATTTTTCCTCCGAGACAAATAGCCATAAAAGTAAATTAAATATCAAGAAATAATATGCATCTAAACTATTGCGATATACAGATTTAATTATTTTTCAAAAATTATCATTTGTATAATTAAATTAGAACACATTTTTCATGAAAGAAATTTTACATTAAATCTTTAATAAAAGAAAAGACTCATCTTTCTTCTTTCTCCTATATACACTGTGTTGTCAAAAGCTGACCTTAATTTTAATACCATTTTAAAGAAAAAAATAACTAGTTTGGTAATTTGTAGCACAAGTTTTAATAATGATCTTCAGTTAAAAAAAGCATACTTCTTGAACTGTTATGTATATTGAAATTAAGTTTTTCTTATAATGTGAAAATCTACTTTTACTACATTATCTTTGACTGGATAATAATCTGATTTTGTTTATGCCAGAGGCTGGTTAAGTCTTCATTTTTATGTCTGATCTGTATTTTGGGACTACATGTATCTTATCATAGTTGAGTTTTTAAAGATCCATTTTTAACAATTCACTTGCAGGGCTAAGAAAATGAGAGTATTCCTAGGAAATTATTAA
This sequence comes from Tupaia belangeri chinensis, assembly GCF_000334495.1. NCBI lineage: Eukaryota > Metazoa > Chordata > Mammalia > Scandentia > Tupaiidae > Tupaia > Tupaia belangeri. The sequence goes on along the minus strand of NW_006159867.1, from coordinate 4,783,529 downwards.
AGGATTGGGTCAAGTTTTAGAGCATGAATGCCATATCTGCAAAATATTATAATTAATGTGACACTCTCCATTGATGTGACCTTTACAAAGTAATTTTTGAAGTATTTAAAATACATGATGGATATTTCTCCTTTTCACCTATTCTATTTGGTACTTTAACTGAATAACAAATCAATTTGTATTATAAAGACTATTTATACCTGTAAGGAATATTTATCACAAAAACTACTAGTGACTATGAGAAGTATTTCTTGCACGCATTTCTATTTGAGATGCCATACCTATGACCCAGGAACACAGGTGTGCAGGGGTGACTGGGCCTGGCACCCGCAGTGGGACACGGGTTCGTTTCACATTCGCGAAGAATTAGAGACATAGACACAGAGAAGCAATAGTGAAGGGAGAGTTTGTTCAGAGAGGGAAGAAAGAGCAGAGCTCTCCGGCTGGGACTGGGTCCTGGAAAATGGGTTGCCAGTGAAAACCGAAATGAGAGGTTTTAATCTGTGTCAGAGGGGCTTTGTTTGGGTTTCCTGCTGTTCTTTAGGCTCGTTCAGTCTCTGAGAAGCTGACTTTGTGTGAGAAGAGAGTTAAGTGGTTTGCAGAAAGACTGGCCATCATATCGAGGAGAAATGCCAGCTGGCTGACAAGCTTACTGCTGCTCCAAAGGAGCTTGCAGGGAGTGAGTTGCTAAGGGGAGTGCTGCTATAAGATGGTGGAATTGAGCCATGGGTGTAATATCTTAGATTAGGTTCAGATCTCTAAGAGACCTGTCCTGAGACATGCCTGAAAGGCATATGGGTGGGCAGCTGCCAGAGAAGGACAACTCCCTTGGGCATGAGGTTAAGAGTTACTTTTATCCTGGGGGTTGATAATGAATATTTAGCAGAAAAGGTCTGTCATAATATCTGGTGTCTTTGTTTGGTTTTCCAAGCCTTTCCCCCACTTGTGCATCTCTCTTAGGTTAGGAATTTGATTATCTAATCACATGTACCCAGCGTGGTCCTGAAGGAACGAGTATCCGTATCTGGATGCACAGCCTGGATGTTGACTTTGTGTCCCAGCCCAGTGGTGAATTTCTGTGTGTATCAGAGTCAGCAGAAGAAGATAACAGCCTTCCTGGTGCCAAGGCTCAGTGGGAAGGGTAGGAGGAAGGAATCTTCCAAGAGGTTCTGGTTGCATTTCCTAATAGGCTGTGAACGATGAAGCAAACTGTAAAACTGCCCTGGTTCTAAGAAACTGCATGAGCAAAGAAATCAGAGCCAATGCTTGATCTCTAGAGAGAGCAGGGAATGACCTGTCTCGAAATCTTGACCAGTGACTCCATTTTATAAATTGGCTCTGTCTTAATAATGTTGTGTCCATTTCCTAGCATAGGGACTCTTCCTCGGGGATCCTGCCCTATTTTCCTACTTGCTGGGTCTAATCCTTGCCTCACCTAGTTACGTTAGGTATTCTCTCAAGGGATGTTTAGCAGCTTGAGTGAAGTTAGAATTAATAATACAGTAGGAAACAGAAATATGTCGTTAAAATTTTTGTGTTAGTAAAATATGGAATGATAATGAAGTCTTTAATGCTTAGACAGCCAATAATTTATGTTTAAGTAATAATGTGTGGGAAACTGTTGAACTTAAAAATTAATCAGTTGGTTACATATGTAATAACATTGCAGTTTACACTTTGCATTTTAAGAATTAGAAAATGCACACTTCTTTTAATATAAATAATGGAAAAGGGACCACATTTATACAAATATATAAGAATGCAATTTTATAAGAATAACAAATTTCTTTAACCAATGATATGATTGGTTAAGGAAACATGATTCCTAGTACCTGTGACAGTATTTGGATATTTGGTCTTTGCAAACCTAATGCAACATGAGGTCATTACAGTAGACACTATTCTAATGGGACTAGTGTGTTTACAAGAAGATAGTCAGGTAAAGACACACGAACACAATGCAAACACATTGTGAAGACAGAGGTAGATATTGGACTGATGCTTCTGACACAGCAAGTTGGGGTGACCAGGCCTAACTCCAGTGCTGGTCCCTGGGCTGTGAGCCGACCAGATTTTTGTCACATGCTCATGAAGAATTAGAGATATGAACCCAGAGAAGTAGCAAAGTGAAAATGAAGTTTATTGGGGGGGGGGGGAATAAGAAGATTGCATAGTGGTTATGCCACTGGACTCCCATATGACTGACTGTGGTTCTAGTCCCAGACCTGGTAGCTTAAAAATCACAGGAGGTGTGTGTGGGGGCATGCCCAAGATCCCAGGAGGAGAATGGAGGAAAAGGGACTGCAGTGTGGCCATCTACCCTAGGGTGTCATTTTTCACTTTCCTTCTAACTTTCTGTGTCTCTTTTTCTCTCTGGTGAGCACATGTACCCTATGGCAAAAACCAAGAGAGAGAGAGAGAGAGGGAACAGAGATCCCAAGCAGGCGGGGTCTCAAAAATTTGTTGCTACCAAGTGGTTTGGGGTTGTTTACATCCTAGCTGGGAGAGACTGGTGTACATGGTTTCCCCATGACAGGGGTCGCATGTCCATTAGGTTATGCGATAATTTAAAGTGGTCTCATAATTGTGAGACCCTACACAATAGTGATTGATTTGAAAACTTGTTCATTCGGAGTCTGTTAATCTTGAAAAAGCCATGATCTTAGTTAACTTTGAAGGCTCAGTGGCTCCTATCTTACATTATCTGTGTGCTCTTTGCTATGACAACTGGCCTCTGGTTTTTGATTAGGTCTCAGCAAGGAGTTGTAAATTCTGTAGGCAGAAGATCTACTTGTCCACAGGCCAAAGGAACACAGTGACTCTGGAGAACACAAATAGGAAAAACTAGCATGGCCGCCTTTCATGGTGGATAGTTTCTCTCCCAATTCCTGTCTCTGCCCTGTCTCCCTCCTCACTGGGTCTAAGTCCTGTCTACTTCTACAACATAAGGAACACAAAATATTGTCAGTCATCACCAGAGGCTAGGATAGTGGCATGGAAGAGATTCTCCCTTAAGAACCCTCCAAAAAAAAAAAAAAATCACTGTTGCACTGTTGACACCCTGATTATGAACCTCTAGCCTCTAAAACTGCGAGAGAATACATTTTTGTTGCTTTAAGTCAACTATTGTATTTTGTGGTATTTTGTTTTTGTATCCCCAGGAAACGAAGACAACAGCTATAGCTCTGGATAGTCAAGGATCTGGCCATTTTATCCTGTCTACTTGATTGAAATAGTACTTGCATAAACTACAGCTGCCTGAACAATACATGAGACGCGAGAGTAACAAATCGTTAACATATGTAACTTAGGCTGTGAGATTTCACCAGAGAAGAGACCACAACAGAGGAGATCTATTCCAATCTGGAGTAGACACTATCCTTTCCCTTCTCTGCTTTATACCATCATTTTCTACCATTCTTTCCTAGCATACTTCACACACTCACGAGGGCAATGACATGAGAAAGCTCCACACAAACCTTGCACATTTATTCTCGGCATACACATGGTAAAGGCTATGTGTTTTTATGTTTCCTTCGACAACGCTCATGCACATTCCCTGAAAAAGATGCTGCAGAGGACTAACTGATGTTCCTCTGTGACGTAGTTGCCATACCTGTTTTTCTTCAATGCTTTTATAGAAGGAACCTGAAAACTGTACTTAAGTCCAAGTTTGAGTTTTCCTCTTGCCTTACTTTTCTAAGATGTCCTTATCAAAACTGATCTTCTAAGCTCTGCATCAACTATCTTAATTGGCATTAGAATTATCCACTCTTTCTTTAAACAGTGAATTCTCAGAAGTCAAAGACTCTAGGTTTTTTTCCTCAACATGTGCTCCCTTAGAAAATAGTCAACGTTCCATGAATTGAATATTCCTATCTCCTTCATTTTGACTTACATCTCATTTCTGAGTCCAGCATGACGGATTAATTCTAATTTATAAGGCTTATTTCCATACTGAATTAATTAATTACTGTATTTATCCATGTTTATTAAATATTAAATAGATATATATGAGTTTTGAGAAAAATGCTGATGTATTTAGCATACATTTTATGAGACAAAAATAATACTACTTTTGAAGATGACTATGGGCCTCTATTTGATCTTAATTCAGTCTTTTGATCAGAAAAAAAAAATCACAATAAACTTTTTTTTTCTTTTTTTTTTTTTTGAGAGGTTTTTGCTATAGGGCGTGTGCGCTCGCCAGACAGAGAGAGACAAAGAGACAGAAAGTGAGAAATCACCCCCCAGGGGGGATGGCCACGCTGCAATCCCTTCTCCTCCATTCTCCTCTCGGGATCTTGGGCACGCACGCACACGCGCCAGGCGTGAGTTTAAGCCACCGGGTCCGGGATGTGAATCGCGGTCGACTATGTGGGAGTCCAGCGACATAGCCATTACGCTAACTGCTGGTTCCCACCATAATAAACTTTTGCTGTTCCTTAGTATCCTTTTGTTTTCTAAGTATGGACCTGATTCTCTGAACAAATGTTTCTGTGTCTGAATTTTTTAAATTTTGCTTCTGAGAGACCAGCAGATGGTGTAATGGTTATGTCACTGGACTCCCATGTAGTCGACCACTGCTCAAGTCCTAGACCCAGTAGTTTAAAACTCATGCTGAGTGCACGTGTGTCCATGCCCAAAATCCTGAGAGGAGAATGGAGGAGAAGGGATGTGGCATGGTCATTCCCCCCAGAAGGTGATTCCTCGCTTTCTGTCTCTCTATGTCTCTCTGTCTCTCTGGTGAACTCATGCGCACTATAGCAAAAAAACTCTCTAAAAAAAGAAAAAAATTGTTAATGAAATCACACTCCATGCATTGTTCTGTTTATGTGACTAACCATTGTGTTTCTGAAATTCATCAATGCTTTTTATACATAAGGGTAATATAGTCTTTCTTTATTAAAATAATGATTTATTTAATTAAATTTATTATAATTATTATTGTTATTATTATTATTATTTGACCACACAGAGAGAGAAAGGGTAAGTAAGAAAATAAACTTCCAGGTCCAGGATTCAAACCACCTTCACCACAATGCTACCTGTTGGCCTATTCTTTTCCTTCTTTTTAAAGTGTGTTTTTTTTAATTGTCAGCATACATACGCTTACCAGAGAGATAGAAAAAGAGAGAGAGAAAACAAGAGCATGAATGAGAGAAAGCAGCCCCCAATCTAGAGTGATCATATTGCAATTCTTTTTCCTCCCTTTCTTTTCAAGTTTTAGATCATTCTAAGTATCTAATAAATATATACTTTTCCTGGTTAATTTAATGTTTTATTCCGTGCACTGATCTTCATTTCCATAATCTGTCTCATTGCAGTATAGCTATACCAACCTTGTTTCAGTTAGTATTAGTCAACTCTTCTTGTAAAACTTTTTCTACTTTTCTGTTCACGCCTTTGGATGCTTCTTTGAGCAGCATATAGGTAGATATTTTTTGGAAGTATTTATTATAACTAATTTATATTTGTTTACTTTATTATTTTGTCTATTTATATTTATTATCATTTTTTTTCCTGGAGAGATTTTTGCTATAGGGCACATGGGCTCGCTGGAGAGGCAGAGCGAGACAGAGAGAAAGAGAAAGTGAGAAATCACCCTTCAAGAGGGATGACCACACTGCAATCCCATCTCCTCCATTCTCCTCTCAGGATTTTGGGCACACACACGCCTGTGCCTGGCATGAGTTTCAAGCCTCCAGTCCGGGATTCAAGTAACGATTGACCCTGTAATGGCCCCCTATTATAATTCTTGTTTTATATGCATATATTTATTTTTAATATTAAAAGTTGTCTTTAATATTTTCTCAAATGTTCTGTAACTCTTTTTCTACTACTGTGATTATTCATACTAATTTCATTTTTCTTTCAATTCAGTCATAATTGTACATTCTACTTACCTTTAGTTTTATTTTTTAATACACACCCGTTTATGTCAATTGGTATTATAACAGGAAACACAAAACCATTTTAACCCCCCCCCCCGCCTTTTTTGCTTTACTTTATTCCTCTTTCTTTAAGGATTAATTGGTGCTTGTAGTTTCTATGACTAATGTAATCCATAGTTATTGTAACAAATAAGGCCATAGATAGAGAGTAAATGTAAGCTACTTTCCTTAGACAGTGATCACAAAAATGCAACCAGGACCTAGATCTTGGGCCAGAATTTTTGTTTGTTTGTTTTTGCCATAGGGTGCCTGTGCTTGGTGGAGAGTAGAGAGACAGAGATAAAGTGAGAAATCACCCCTCCCAGGGGGGATGGCTGTGTGGCAATCCTTTATCCTCCACACTCCTCTTGGGATTTGGGGCACACCATGCACATACACACACAGTGTGAGTTTTCATTCCCCCAGATCTTGGACTCGAAGAATGGTCCACCATGTGGGAATCCAGCCACCTTAAGCATCCTGCCACCCTGATGGCCCCTGGGAAATAAATCGTTTTTTATTTTATTTTTTATTTTTTTGGAGAGGTTTTTTGTTTGTTTGTTTTCACTATAGGGCACGTGTGCTCACCAGACAGACAGAGACAGAGTGACAGAAAGCGAGAAATCACCCCCCAGGGGGTATGGCCATGCCACAATCCCTCCTCCTCCGTTCCCCTCTCGGGATCTTGGGCATGCACACACGCACCCGGCGTGAGTTTTAAGCCACTGGGTCCGGGACTTGAACCGCGGTCGACTACATGGGAGTCCAGTGACATAGCCATTATGCTAACTGCTGGTCCCCGGGGAAAGAAATCTTAAGAGATGGGAAGTTTATTTAAGGGACATAATGTAACAGGTTAAATTGGGAAAATTGTAATAATGTTATTGGTTACCATTATAGTTACAGTGTTTGCTTTGTTAAACAGTATGGGTTAAAGAAAATACGTTGTATCTTTTTCCTCAATCTATCACTGTATGTCACAAGCCTAAGTTAACAGAGTCAATGTTGCCATAAGAACGAAAAACAGGGTCATAAAGGACATGTTAAATGAAAAGGTACACAGAATGATTTGGGGCAGATCATGAGAGTAAGAGTAACACTAAAATAGCTAAATTTATGTTACAGCTAACAATGGATAAAGGAGAAGTGTAACAGTATATGATATACAGGAAATATCTGTTCTGGTCCTTGGTTGTGGGCTTGTTAGCTCTCAGTCACTCCCTGTGCTCGAAGACAGCTAAATAAAGCTCATTTCTCCCTCTTTTCTTTGCCTCTCGATTATTCACAGAAATGGCTGCTGGATTTTAGCTGGCAACAGTATCATTACCCATATTACAAACTGTATTTGGAACTTTACATTTAATCAAGCTCCCTAAATTTTCCAAAATAATTAATACTGTACATTTGTATGGTGAATTCCCATAAGAAATACGTAATGTTGGTTTATATAGGCAATGTTTATTCCCACTAGTGACGTATGATAAATCATGTTCCTTGTTTTTTGTGACTTACGGAATCATAGATGGCATTCTAGGATCCTCTCATTCTGTAAAAGACTAATCAAATGGAATCTCGTATGACATGTATCTATTGGTGATTCTTTTATATTTTGTTTTCATACCCAAGGTATTGAATGTTTATTTTTTATGTGCTATAAATAAAAAAAATCATTTTTTATCAAAATAAAAATAAGCATTCAATTTTTTATGTTTATGTAATATTTTTTATTTTCAATGTTCTTGGAAAAATTTTTTAGTTAATCCTTGACAATATATCTCACAGTAATGAAAAATAAAACTCAATATAATCAGCAAATGTCCAAAAGGAAAGCTGGCTTCATTGTTTTTGTTTATTTCGATTGTAGTTAATTTTGGGCTCTTGCTTTCAATTGGTATTTGATTTTATCGAAAGTTTGACTCATAAATATGTTTTAAAATATACATTTTCATACACCAGAGAAAATATTAGTTGTTTCAAGCAGAATGTTGATCAAATTACCTAGAATGCCATAGTATAAGACAAAATTTTTCTTACCCTTTTAAAACCCTATTTTATGAACTTTTTAAAATGAATACTCTAATAGAAGAAATGGATCCTTTTTCTTTTTCTTTCCCATTAGTGCAAGAAATCTATATTTTTTAAAAATATTTTTCTTCAGGTCAGCAGGTGATGTGGAGGTTAAGGCACTGGACTACCACATGGTTGACCACAGTTCAAGTCCTGGCCTGGTGGCTTGAAATTCATGCCAGGAACATGTGTGTATGTGCACATGTGTGTGTGTGCTCCAAAGCCTGAGACGATAATGAAGGACAAGGGATTGTGGCATGGTTATCCCCTCCGGGGTGCAGGGGAGATTTTTCACTTCTTTCTGGCAAGCACACACACACTATAGCAAAAAATCTCTCTCTCAAAAAAGAAATACATACGTATTTTTCTTAGCTATATTAATGTTTTATAGTATATTTATTTTACCTTAATGTTACTTACTATTTGAAAAAGTATCACTAGAATACAGTTTGGAAAAGAAAAACTGTTCAAATTGGAAGTCTTATTAACATGTGGCTCTGGTTTGAATTACAGCACACCACTTCCTTCTGTCAATATTTCATCTGGTCCAGATGGTAAGTTGCTTGACTTGCCCAGTGTCTGGCTGAGTTAAGTGTGAACCATTTGAAATTCAATCAGTAGAAGATGGAAGTGATGGCTGTTGAGCAAAGAAAAGCATTTTGTTAATTTATAAAGAATTTTATTTAGATGGCCATGAAAAATACAAGCCATGCTATACTGTGATAAACCTGACATTCTTGGCATTAGGTTAAAATGAATTTTCCACTAAAAAAATCAATAATATGCTTCTCCTTTTCCTTTTATGAAGGAAGTAATCCTCAAATTTTTTTTGGCTTAGAGTTTGTAGATTAGTTACATGCACGATGTTTTGGCTTTATTTCTGTGCATTTTAATAGACCTATTACACATTTTCCTACAAAATAAAATACAGTAGATAAGAAAACATTATGTACAGGAAGACATTGTTTTCATGATTCAGATTCATTATCTGAATAGGAATTAGAGAAAATGAAAGTCCTGACTTTGTCTTACATTTTGTTTAAAATGTATTATTTTAAATCTATTTTCATAATCACCTTGAGCAATTAATATAACAATTCTCTCAAAATTTCTATGATTTTTAAGATGACAACATAGCTTGGGACATTTACAGAACTATTCAGTGTCATATATTTATACAAATGCTGGAAATGATTTTAAGACTTAAAGGACACTTCATATTACTTATATTTGAAAGCATTTGAGTCCTTGGCTAACTGATCTCCACATTGAAAAATAATTAATACTGCCAAGTAAAATCAATTCCAGAAATATTAATATTTTATTAAAAATCTTGTATTTTTGTTTCAAGATAAGTTTAATTTCAGCAAACCTAAGCTTGTTGATGATATCATTATTTCATGTGAAAGATAAACTGTTTTAAGTATACATTTTATAATGTTAAAATAAAATTTAAAAAAGCCAAAAGTAACCAAAATATTTAGGCCAAGAAAAAAAGTAAAACTATATGGGTCAGCAGATGGTATCGTGGTTAAAGGTGCTGGACTCCCATGTGGCTGACTATGGTTTGAGTCCTGGGCCTGGTGGCTTTCTCCCTCTCTCTCTCTCTCTGATCAAATTAAATAATAATAAACAAAGCTAAATCAAATAATTTGAAAAATTAAAAATATAGTATGATTGGGGCCATAAGATGGCATAATGGTTATGTTGCTGGACTCCCACGTGGTCGACTACAGTTGGAGTCCCAGACCCAGCAACTTAAAACTTATGCTGGGCACATATATGCATGTATCCAAGATCCTGAGAGGAGAATAGAGGAGAAGGGCCATCCCCCCTGGGGAGTGACTTCTCACTTTCTGTCTCTCTGTCTCTCTGAGAAGTGCACATGCCCCATAGCAAAAATCTCTCTTAAAAAAAAAAAAAATATATATATATATGGTACCATACTTTAATTTAACATAATGGAAAAGAAATGGTGTCAATAGGTTAAACGAAACATCTTCCTCACCTAGCAATATGGGAGAGGTAGTACTAGACATTAAATTTCCAAATTTCATTTAGATTACTGATAGAGGGCATAGTTTCAAATTCTAGTTTCACCCTCAGTAGATTCTACCACATACAGAACATTAGGAAAATTATTAAAATTTTCCTTCAAGGGAAATAAATTAGGAAACTGTCACTTCCAGGCAAACTAGAAGTAGACTTTGTGTCATAAGGTCTAAGCAGGAAACAAACAAAAAACTTAGCATAATCACATTAGGGTAATTAAAGAAGATCTTAATTAATACAAATGTTCAAAATGACAAGAACTTTTGATATACCCTAGCTTTTCCTTTTTAAATATGTTTAATCAAAATTGTGCACATCCAAGGTTTACTTTCGCTTCCATGAAATGGGGAAGGGGAAGATGCAGCTGTAGGAAGCTGTAAGATAAGGAGAAAGGATCTCGTGTGGTGAAAAACAGTCAGTCTGAAGTCAAAAGTAGAGGGAGACTGAGAAATAAACACACCAACATGACTCTTCTTCTTCCTCTTTACCTCCTCCTGGTACCCTGGTTGGCCAAACCCAATCAGATTCCAGAGGGCAAGGAAGCTTAAGATAGAAAACAAGGTGTGGAAATATGGAACTTGAACTTGGAGAGGCAAGTAGATTTTCTTCATCTGACATTTCTGCAAGTTCCATTGTACTGTCTGTGGATGAAGAAAAGTTGTTCTTTTCCCTTGGGGGAGAGATATTTCCTTGGTTTCTCATGTTTCTTGTGCCTTCACAGCGGTTTCTGTTCATCTGATGGATTATATGTTTCTTCCTAATTTCTTGAAGTTAATTCTGAGCATTCAGAGGTGCGCGGGAGGAGATTGACCCATAATCTCTCTGCAGTTCCGTTTCCTTGATGCTCACCAAGTAACCTGCGCTTTTGATGTCAGACTAGATATCACAAAGACCTCCTAGTTTCTAGGGAACAGGTGCACCTGGGCTGAGCTGTGGGGTTTCAACTGAGAGTTCAAAGGCGTGGAGGAGGAGATGAGCTGCACTCTCTCTCCAGGACACAGCTCACATGTAGATGGGTTCTGACTAGGTTTTTGGTTCTGGACAGAAAGATCGGGAGCAGAGTCTTCAGTTACTCTAGTCCCTGAAAGCAGCAGGGCACAGCTTTGAAGTATATGGATTCTCAGGGTAGGTGGATTTTTAACACAGGTTTTCCTCCTCGAAGTTGTCACGTTGCTGAGCCAGCAGAGAGGATCTACCATTAATGCACGCTGGTTTTCAGCCTGTGCTTTACTTTGCCAGGCATTCTCATACACAGTATGTGCATCTGATTCACCACTTAGTAACACTATAAAATTGAGCAAATTACTCCTATATGCAAAATAAACATAAAGATAATATTTTCCTCACAGGTGTGTTATAAAGACTAAATGTAATTAGGTATTTGAAAGAATATTTCAAATCTAAATAAATATGCAAATCCATGACGATTTTCATTATTGAAAGAAGAGAGTCAAATTCCTAATAACTCTCAAATAAAATGTTCTGAGGTAGATTAATCTTTCTTTAATATGAATTTTTATAAGCGTTTTATTGCTCATTTCAAGTCAGTAGGATCTTCCCACTACTCAGCATACCTATCATACTGACACTCAGGTAGCTAAAGTTAATTCTGTTGTTTCTCCTTCCTGGAATACTTAAACTATTTTTTCACATATGTTCCTAGCATTTCCAAAACACCATCTAGCTCTTCTTTTCTTATCTAGTCTTAGTTCAACATTAGCATTGACCATAAAATATTTTATGTTAATAGTTTCATGCATATTTGTAATATTTCTAATAGCTCTACGTAATGATAGAATATTACTTGTAGGAAAGAGATGATTCAGAGCTCCTTGACCTGAATAATTGTATAATCTTCACGATACAAAATTTAGACACAAGTAACCTCCACAATGTTAGCATGACACATTCCACCCAACTTAATATTCTTTTTAAGGAACAAGTTTATAGATAATTAGTACTACGCAACAACAAATTTCTATTAGATAGCCATTGTTTTCCTAGTGTAATTTAATGGATGCATTTGATACAGACTAAATACTCATGGTTGAGCCTTGCAAATAAGCTGAAATTTCTTGTCTGGTGATCAGTAATCATAGTGCAACAATTCCGGATCACCTGATAGTTATGCTTATTTTCATTGTTAATCACATCAACTAAGTTTTCTTCTTGTACAGTAGATCAGAATATCAAGTCACATGGTCACTCTTTTAGAATTAAACATTTTAACTCCTTTTATATTTTAGCCAGAGTCTTAATCCATTTGGGCAGTTGTAACAAAAGTCTTATAAACTGGGCAGCTTATAAATACAAACATTTATTTCTCTCAATTCTGGAGCTGGCAAGTATGAGATCAAGGCATTGCGAGATTGAATGTCTGGTGAGGTTCCATTTCTCTGAGTCCATACAGAATGGAAGGAACCAGAAATCCCTTGGATCGCTTTTTATATAGATACTAATTCCATTCCTGAGGACTCTACTCATGATCTAATCAGCCAAGGGCTCTAATTTATTATTATTTTTTTAAGTTTCTTTTGCTATAAATGTATGGGCTCACCAGATGGAGAGAGAGAGAGACAGAGGAAATCATCCCCTATGGAGGATGACCACGTTGCAATCCCTTGTACTCCATTCTTTTCTCTGGATTTTTGGGTGCACACATATGTGCCCAGTATGTTTTTCAAGCTTCTGGATTAGGGACTCAGACCACTAAGTTGGCCATTTGGAATCCAGTGTCTTAACCACTATGTCAATGGCTGCCATTATAATTCTTAATACTATCGCATTGGTGATTAGATTTCAACATATGAATTTTGAGAGAACACAAATATTTAGATGCCGCTGCAAGTCTATGTGTGCATTAGCATAAAGTTGATTTGACTTCTAAAATTTCAATTCCTAATACCCTGATTTCTTTAAGTAGATGGGACTCAATAAGGATAAAGTAACATCAATAAACTGACACTGACTCATTTATCCATAACTTTGAAGGGCCTTGTCTGTAATACAGGATGTTCTCTTCACCAGTTTACTCAAAAGATAATACACTTTCTTAACTACATTAACTTTTTTAATACAACAAACTACTTTTCTCTGAATAAGGCTCTATAATAAATTTGATGTTTATGATATTTTGATACTCATCATCCCATATAAAACATACCATAAGCTTGTTTTAATATTATTTCATTTTATAGAAAAGACACTAAGACTTAAGACTGTAAGTGATTTGTCCACTCACACAGTAAAAAAGTGGCAGATCCAAGTTAATTACGTTTCTGACAACAAAACCAGTGACTTTACTGGTGTTTAACAACAGCCTCAAATTGGAAACACAATTGGTTACCATTAGCTGTTGTAATTGTGTACTTTCAGAAAATGAGCTAATTAGCTTGCAAAATCCACAAGAAAGTGAACACAGTTCCACTTTGAAATATACCACAGAACAAGTAATTTTATTTCAGATTTCCTCTGTAGGAACTAAATTTGTATGCAATTTTATGTTAGATTTTAATCCTAATGTGTATCATATTTTTAGGTGTACTGAAAGATTTCTGTGTTCCATATGGCAGGACTAGAGGAAGACAAGGAGCTGTATGGCCAACTCTGTGAAACATTCTATTTTGTCTCCAGCCCTCTTTCAATGCCATGTATAATACTGACATGGCAATTTTGAGAGTAAAATAAATATTATTATTATTTTTATTTCCTTACTGACACCTGGAGCATATTTTTATGCTTGGGTAGGTAGATGTCTCTGGGATGTTTAGGAAAACAGAACAAAAATAATTGAATATGTCTATGAAAAGGAGAGAGGTGGTAAATTTAAGAAAAAAATAACTGATGATCTTAGAACAAGGAGGTTTAGAGTTTCCTTAGACAAAGGTTGGAAAAAAGGCACTTAAGAAAATACGGTGAATGGGGGTTTCTGGATTGAAATAATAACTACTGTGCAACTTAAATGATCTTCTCAGTGTCTTCCAGAAAACATTCATGTTCTTGAGATATTCTTTTTTTATAATACAAAGTGTCCTAGCTTTTTTGCTTGAATATTAGCGTGAGTTGAAGTCATAAATTGTCCAGCAAAACTCGCCACATCTGGCTTTTGCATTATACATGCTGTTTTAGACACTAGACTACTGGTACTTTGAGGTTATACATGTTTGATAACTTTGGTAAATGAAAATGTCTGGAATATAGGAGATAGTCAATGTTTAATCATTGAATTAAAGACAAAGATTTAAAAAAAGATAAATCAGGAAGGGAAGAGAATCAGAACGAAAGATAAAGAAGAGGAGAGAAGCCGGAAGGGGTTTTTGATTCATTTATTTTGAAAGGGAAAGCCTGCTTTTGAGCTGTCAATTGGTTAGTTTTCATTGTCTATCCTTGAGTAGCAGCTTTTATGGCCTGTCTTTCTCTTTTAGGAAGCAGGAAAAATAACCACAACAACTGTTGTTTTGAAATACCAATGGTGTCAGATGACACAATGTAATGAAAAGAGCCAGTTGGCCTCTAACACACCAGGCATGCCTGTGAGTGTTGGGTATCTGATGAGGACTGGAGGAGGGACACTGTGCAGTGAGTGCTCCTCTCTCTCTCTCTTTCATGTGCACACATATGCCCTATCATGAATAAATGAAAAGAATTTTTAAATATTGAGAAAATTAAGTTATGATTAGGCTTATTCTGATCAGAACAAGTCACCAAAATTAAAACTCTCTCTATTAGAATATTTTCCCCTGCTCTTTGTGGAAACACATCATTTAAAAACAGCAGCCACATCTAAGGCTGCTTTGTCTCCTGGCCTGTATATATATAAACTCTCTTACTTATTTCTACACCATTGCCTCCTATCACTGTGACCCTTTCATCTCCCAATCACTAATGAAGAATGCTGCTACTGTCATAAATTGTCCTATAAATCAGAGAACTGTGATGGGAGAACAGAATTATGACCAAGAATAAGTATATAAAGGAAAAGGTAGCACAATTGACCAAGGAAGAAGTGAACTGAAGTCTGGGAGTTCTCTATAGAGATTATGTCTTCAGGGTATGCTTATATAAATCCATACTATAATATTACAATATAAAATAAAAGACAATAGCCATATACTTCTCCAGTTTTGTTTTTGTTTGTTTGTTTGTTTGTTTGTTTGTTTAAATAAGAGTGACATTAGCTTTCTTGTGAGAAGTTCTTGGTTTTCAGTTTGAAGTTTAGCATTGTATGCCAGAATTACAATGATGGTGATTGAAATTAATTTGAAATGTTTGAAGCTATGGAGCTCTTAAATAAGCAAACTTCATTTTCCAGTGTTCAGTGTTCAGTAGGCATTCAATTCCATTATGAAGCTTGAAAGAAATAATTCAGAAATCAATGCGGAATTTGAAAGTAGGGAGAAAATAATGTGTAATAATTGTTTTATCTCCTCAAGGAATGCTCCACTATAAAAAATCCTATAGTCTGTATTTTTCTTCCATTAGTTTCCAATATTATAGTGAGGATTTACTTTTTTTTTCTGAGAGTATTACTTGATTTCTTTTTTTTTTTCAGTTTCTCCTTTGAAATGTGCAATTTGCCATTTTGTTACTTTTCTGGTCTGTGCTTATGGTTTCCATTTCTCATTAAAAACCTTAGTTCAAAAGCTCCTTACCTCACGATTGACCTTGATCAGTTCACAGGTCTTCTGACCTCTAGAATCTCTTCTGCTTATCTTTTCTGCTTAGCCTTATATACGAGGCTAAAATACAATGTTTTTTCTTACGTATCATGAGAATATTTTACCTATGTCTGCACTATATGCTGTGTACATTTCAACCTCCTGGCCAGCAATTAAGGCCCCCATGCTCCATTTTGTTTTTAAGAGGTTTTTGCCTTAGGGCACATGTGCTGGCTGAAGAGAGAATGACAGACAGACACAGCGAGAGGGAAAGTGATAGATCACCTGGGGGAGGGGCTGTGCCCCAGTCTCTTCTCCATTCTACTCCTGGGATTTTGGACATGTATGCACATGTACCTGGTGTGATTTTCAGGTCACCTGGTCTGGGACATGAACCATGATTGGCTATGTGGGAGTCCAGCGACATAACCTCTATGCCATATGCTGGCTCCAAGGCCTCCACAATCTGTTAATAGTAGAAATCTAACTTCTCAGAGAGAGAGAGAGACAAAGAGAGGGAAAGAACATGAGAACTCACTCTCTAGGGGGACAGGCCATGTTGCAATCCCTTTTCCTCCATTCTCCTCTCAGGATTTTGGGCACACACGTGCATACACCCAGCATGTTTCTCAAGACACCAGTCCAACCACACAGTTGGCCATATGGGATCTGGCACTTAATTTTCATGCCACCTTCTGGACCCTTGAACCCTGTTCTACATGCTAGAATGTATTAAGCTGTTGGGAAAGTCATGATATATTATTTTTCTGTTTTTCTATGCAGAAATGGGTCATGACTTTCCCAAGCACCCAGCATAAGATGGAAATTTAACAAAGAACCCAATACTTCATTATTCTACAGCTGTGGCCAAATTACCTTTTACTGTAGAGTGCAGAAAACAGAAGGCTCAAACACCTAAACTTATGAGCAGAAAGTGACTAATGAATATAAGACCTGCTGGCCTCAGCAGCTTTTTTAAATGCTTAAGATTGTATAAAGTAATAATCATAAAAATGCATTTTTTTGGAGAGGTTTTTCACTATAGGATGCGTGTGCTTGCCAGACAGACAGAGAGAGACAGAGAGACAGAAAGTGAGAAATCACCCCCCAGGGGAGGTGGCCATGCTGCAATCCCTTCTCCACTCTCCTCTCGGGATCTTGGGCATGCATGCACATGCGCCCGGCGTGAGTTTTAAGCCACTAGGTCCAGGACGCAAACCGAGGTCAACTACGTGGGAGTCCAGCAACATAGCCATTACGTTAACTGCTGGTCCCATAAAAATGCATTATTGAGGGTCAGATGGTGGTGTGGCAGTTACGGTAGTTAGATGCCACATGACCAACTGTTCAGTTCTAGTCCTGGACCAGGTAACTTTACAAACACTCCAGGCATGTGTGAGTGCATGCCCAAAATCCCGAAAGGAGGAAGAAATGGAGAAGTGACGTCAGCATTACCATGCCCATGAAGGGCTCTCTCTCTGTCTTTCTCACTCTAGTGAGTACATGAGCTCTTTGGCAAAAAATTTTTTAAATGTATTATCGATAATGTAACATCTATAAAGATAATATGTATAACAGAAATAACACTAAAAGGGAAGAGGAAATTAT
Source organism: Tupaia belangeri chinensis (assembly GCF_000334495.1). Taxonomy (NCBI): domain Eukaryota; kingdom Metazoa; phylum Chordata; class Mammalia; order Scandentia; family Tupaiidae; genus Tupaia; species Tupaia belangeri. The sequence goes on along the minus strand of NW_006159867.1, from coordinate 4,766,212 downwards.
ATATCAAATAACATTTCTATATCTCATTAGAGTTAATATAACACATATTCACAGAAAACATACAGCTAATATTCATTGCAGTATTATTCATACATCTAAAAAGTGAAAATGACTCAAATGTTCATCAACAGATTAATGAACAAAAATGTATTATGTACATAAAATATTATCTGGCATTAATAAGTAGTGTGGTGTTACAACATGAGTGAAAAAAAAACTGTATGGTCAGTGAAAAAGCTGGTGACAAAAGATCACATATTGTTTGATGCCACTCATATGAAATGATAAGAACATGTAAATTTACAGGGACAGAAAGTAGATTAGAAGTTGCCTGTGGCTGAGACAATTCGAAGAAGTGGTAAGTGACTGCTCATTTGTATATGTGATTTCTTTTTGAAGCAATGAAAATGTTCAAATATTGTAAAGATTGCTGCAGAATTCTGTGAATATAGAAATCAGTGGGTTGGGGGAAATGTGTGATTATAGGAAATTTCACGTGTCTGTCATTCAATACACTAACCCAGACCAAAGGGTGAGAGATACAGGCTTATTCCAAAAGCTGAGGTGAAAATCTACAGAAATGGACTGATGTTTTAGTCCACTGCAGCAAAGACTATCAAGCCCTGGGGAACTTCAACATTCAAAAGTAACACAGAGAAAGCAAAGTGGGTAAGAAAGAGTGAAGATCAACCATAAAAGCAGAACAGCAAAAACAAAATAGTTGAGATTTACGTTCAGAAACTTAGAAGAGAATCTATGAAGGAAACTATCTATTTTTAAATGCTACATTATTAAAGTAAGATGGCAATCCATAAGAATCCTTTTTATTAAGCAACAGAAAAAGAAATCGGAGTGACTTTGAAAGAATAAGGCTATAAGCCAGACTAGTGTGAATTAAAAAGTGAATAAAAAACAAAGAAGTGAAAGCAATGTGTTCAGGGGGTTCTCTAAAACATTAGGTGTAAATCTGTGCTGAGAGAGAAATTTATACTGCATTTAGCTCCTCTAACTCCGCTCTTAATCTGAATGGTTCAATCTGTGTAGCTTTTATATTTCATTGTGATTCTCTAGTGTGTTCCCCTTTGCTTTATTTTCTTTGGTCTTCACTTTTTCTAAACATTCAAACTATACCTTTGGCTTCATCTATAGACTATAAGTAAAGTGGCATACATTCATTTTTTAAATTCCAAATCTAAATAGCAGCATTCTTCTTTTGTACCTCAAAGCCTACATTTCAGAACATGAAGTCTGCACCTCTCTCTCCTTGGGTACACTTTCTTCTGGTTGGTCCTGTATAGCTCATTGTGACAGAGACCAACAAGTTGCCTAAGAATAGATCCCTTTAAGCAGTTGTACTCTTTCCATCTGCTCCTGCAAACTGATCATCATATTTCATCTGTTCTGTTTCTTAACTGTGTCTTCTCTACCTCCAACTCCCATGACAGCTCAGCCCTAATTTACAACTTGGTCTTTTCTTTACTGAACTATTTAATATCCCTTTATTACTCTCCCTACCTCTCACCACATCTATACCAAATAATTTTAAAGCCAGTCAGAGCAGTCCCTTTCTTCTCACTCTATCTTCAAGCATCAGATAAAGAAAGAACCTAATTTCAACCTTGAGAAACCACATTATAAAGATATAAAGATCAAAAGAAATACTGATACTTTCAGTATTAAGTCCTAAATTAGTAATAGAGCAGAAAATACTTTGTATGAGAACAACCCCATCTCTCTTCTAACTTGCTGGAAATGCTTTTAGTTTTAGCAACTATGAATTTGCAAAATTCCCTGAGCGTTCCATATAAGTTCAGTACCCATACATACCAAATAATTTGCCCATCCTATAAAATTCATATAAAGAAATTGTATGTGATAACATATTTTTATATTTCCTCTCAAAAAGACATATATGGGGCCAGGTGGTGGCACATGGTAACGCAATTGGACTGACATGGGAAACGCCCTGGACTTGCATCCTGGGAGCTTCCTTGGACATGTGAAGTGTAAACGATCACTCCTAAGATCTAGGACGGCTCAGACTGAAGGAGAATCATGGTGTGAAGACCCTGTTAGGAGTATCTCTCTCTCCTCTTCCTCATAATAAATAAATAAATATTTTAAAAGTTGGTGTGGATTTTTCTTAATTATATGTTCTTTTTTGAGAGAGATTTTTTGCCATAGGGTGCATGCATTCAATAGATACATGGAGAGAGACAGAGAGACAGAAAACAAGAAATCACTCCCTCACCCAAGGTTGTGTCCATGCCATAGTCTCTTCTCTTCCATTCTCCTCTCAGGATTTTGGGCACACACGTACACATGCCCAATGTGAGTTTCAAGCCACTAAGTCTGGGATTCGAACCAGAGTTGACCATGTGGTAGTCCAGCACCTTAACCACTATGCCATCTACTGGTCCCTATATATTCTTTAATATTATTCCTTAACATTATCACCATGCACTAAAGCAAATTTGAAATCACTTCAATGTACTGTAGCAATAATTTTACTTAGAGTCAAACAGGAATAGGAATTCTGAATTCATTCCTGACATTACCAAGTTATACAGACATATGATGTTCATTTGAACACCCTACTGGTGAGGTTTCCCACTACTGAAAAGTTGCAGACCTTTTTAAATTTAACAAGTTTTTAAAAGTTTTTATTTATTGCTATTGTTATTTTTGAATTTGCGATATGGTATATGTGTTCACCAGAGGGATAAAGAGACACAGAGACAGACAGAGAGAGAGGTAAAGTGAGAAAGCAAGCTGTCAGGTCCAGGACTCCAACCATGGTCAGCTAACCACTACACCACCTGCTGATCCATAGTTAACAAATTTTATTGTGTTTATTTAAAATATGATGCTATAAGATACATACTTGTGTATACTTGTATGTAAGTGGCTGTGTGTGTATATATACACACATACATATATATGGTCATTATATTGGAACAAATTAACATACGCATCATTTCTCATAGTTATTGGATGATATTGCTTCAGTTTTCATGAATTACGATTCTTTAGTTCTTATATTCCCATTCATAATTTTGAAACAGAGCAATGGTGATTCTGATTTCCCGTATTTTTATTTCTTACTTCCTCCATAAGCAAAACATAAAAGCTCTGAAAAATCATTGCTAATAAAATTAATTGACAGGGAACCAGCAGTTAGTGTAACGGCTATATCGCTGGACTCCCACATAGTCGACCATGGTTCGCGTCCCGGACCCCGTGGCTTAAAACTCAAGCCGGGCGCGTGTGCGTGCGTGCCCAAGATCCCGAGAGGAGAATGGAGGAGAAGGGATTGCGACGTGACCATCCCCCCTGGAGGGTGATTTCTTGCTTTGTGTCTCTATGTCTGTCTCTGTCTGTCTGGTGACAAAAACATTGGAGGAGTGGAGATGAGAGGAGACAAACTTCTCTCAAATGAAGCTCAAGAGTTAGATTTAAAACTGAAATAGGGTTTTCAAAATTACATGGGAGAATTACCAGATTGATACTTTTCGGTTTTTTATTAAGCAGACCTGAACTTTAGCTTTATTATGTGTACATAAAATAAAACTTTCTTTTCTAAAGTACAGCAATTCTTCATTATTGATGATTTGCAAAGAGATCACTTAAACTAGACTTTAATATCTTTGCCTAGTAAATTTTCCTTTTAGTGAATATTTTATATAATAACATTAATGTAAAAAAGCCAGAGGGGGAAATGTTTTAATTTAGTTTGACAGATATTGCTGGATGCTGACCAAGTACTGAGCCTGACAAAGTCATGCTTAATATAAACTCCTGCTCAAAGAAAAGGTAATGAGTGTCTAGGAGCAGAGACAAGAAAACTAAATGGCTCTGAGATTATTTTATTTTCTAATTGCAAATTCAGTACAACTAATAAATGCTTAAGAAAGGGTGTGGCTTGGGAATACTATAGAAACTTTGAAAGTGGGTCAGCCAGTGGTATGGTGGTTAAAGCATCTGAATGCTACATGGTCAAATGAACCATCGAGTTTCAGACCGAGCAGTTTGAAAAACACACTGAGTGCTTGTGTGTGTGTGTGTGTGTGTGTATGTGTGTGTGCTCAAAATCCCCAGAGGAGAATGGAGGAGAAGGGACTGCAGCATGGCCTGGGATTTTTTTTACTTTCTCTTTCTCTCTTTCTCTCTTTCTATCTCTGATGAGTACATATGCCCTATTGTAAACTCAAAAACAAACAAAACAAAACAAATGTTAGCCTAAGAAATAAACCTTCAATGATTGCAGTGATTTTAATTAATATATGACTGTTCTACTGTATACTAAAATTTTGAAAAGCACATATTTAACAATATTTTATTCATTTCCCACATTTAACTCTGAAAAGAGTATGTTATACTCCCTTAACAGATCCTTTAATAGATAAGAAATCAAGAGTTAGGAGAGATGACATACAGATTTAGATCATGGCTCCCCTAAGCAAGCCTGCAGTCTAGCGCTTCTGTAATTGGACTTCTTTCTTTCTTTTTATTGCTACAGGGTGTACATACATTCACCAGAGAGAAATACAGAGAGATACAGAGAGAGATAACACTCCCAAATACCCATTAGTCATTCACAATTCTTTTCCCTCAATTTCTCCATTCCCTTAGGATTTAGGGTATGTATTCACACAAGACTGGCCCGTTTTTAAGCCAGGACTCAAACTGCCAGTTGACCAAGTGGGATTAGCCATCTGTCACAGGGCATAGCAGTTGTGCTGCAGAGAAGGTCCCGTAGCGGAGCTTCGTCACTGCCCATTGGATAATGAACACTTGATGAAAGGGCCAACAGGAGACATAGTGGTTAAAGGCGCTGGACTCCCACATGGCCAACTGCGATTTGAGTCCCAGACCTGGCAGCTTGCTTTCTCACTTTCCCTCTCTCTATATATATATATTGCTCTCTAGTAAGCACACACATCCTGCAGCAAATTCAAAATAATAATAACAATAAATAAAATCTAATAATAAGAATAAATCTTTTTTTTTTTTTAAAAAAAAGGACACTGGATGAGAGTGGAAAAAAAAAAGGACACTGGGTGAGAGTTGTGAAGAAAATAAAAACTAACATTTCTTAACAGCTTGCTACATGACTGGGTTTTTCTACAGACCATGTGCATACACCAGAGAGACGGAGGCAGAAACAGAGGGGGCAAGTGCGAATTCACACCTTGTGGTGATGACCATACTGCGATCCCTTCTCTTCCATTCTCCTCTCAGGATTTTGGGCATACACGCACACAGACCTGGTGTGATTTTCAAGCCACAAGGCCTGGAACTTGAATTGTGGTCCACCACGTGGAAGTTCAGTCAGTACCTTAACCACCACACCAAATGCTAGCCTTGGAAACCTTCCATTTATGTGAAGTAATATGTAGTTCTGATCAAACTATGATGGAACATGACATATAATTCTCAGAAGCTAGTCAACAAAATAATTAATTATTTAAAATTTTTTTCCTCTGCTTTGTTGACTGACCAGAGAAAGCCTCATGCTGCAGATAGTGCAGCAAGAACATGGGAGACTTGTAAGATTGGGGACTCTGAGAGCACACGGAGAGCAGAGCTCTTTCATGACTCACAGTAACTAGACATGCGGCAGGAATGTGAAATAAACATATGTTATTTTCTGTTTTGTTTTGTTTTGAAGCCACAGCAAAACTGGGATTATTAGCCATTTCTGACTCTACAGGGGATGATTTGAGTGTCTGAGCAACTGCACAATGGCTTACCTTTTTTCTTCCTGGGATACCTTCTAAGTATAGAAATTGTTCTATTCTTGGAAGAGATTCCACCAAAGTATTGTGCAATCTCTTGTAAACATCATTCTAAATCTATCAATCTAAATCACACAACCTATTTTTGTACCATATCATTAGAAAACTTATCTAAACTACACTTTGATTCATTGCACATGGGACTATCAAAAATCAAAATAGGCTTATGGAAATTGAGCGAATTAAGCAAAATTTCCATTTTCAGTTCAGAATTGGTAATGTAAGTTTCTCTATCAGTTGTAGGCTAAACTTTACCTGATTCTATAATATAAATGGTGTTTTGAAATGAGTAAAAATTACTAGTATTTTTCAGCCTCATTAGTCCATGTTTCCTTTTATATTCTTCAAAAACTTCTATTTATTGTGGATATAAAACTGTCAGTCAAAACCCTTTTTGAATGATAAATATACCAGAATTTAAAAAATAGAAAAAATATGCGACATGTGAATAAAAAACAGTATTATAAACATAAGAAATAAGTATGCTAAAGTATACTGTAAATTGTACAATTAGAATTTTTGTATATATATATATTTTGGATATATCTATATACATACATTATATATATATATGTATATATACACAAAAATATTTTTTTTCTTACTTTGCTTCAATGAGTATAAAAGGGAGCTGAATCAATCCTCGTAGCACAGAAAGGCAAATTATATGGATAAGCAATGATGTGTTCAAGAGCAGGGTGCAATTTACCCTCAATCAGTATAAAAGATCAACTAGAGTATATGCCAACAAGCTGTAAAATCTAGAGAGATGGACACATTTCTGGACACATACAATATAACTAGATCGAACCAGGATTAATAGGAAGTCTGAACAGACCAATAAAAAGTAATGAGATTGAATCAGTAATAAATAGTCTCCCAACGAAGAAAAGCCCAGGTCAATATGGCTTTACTGCTGAATTCTACAAATCCTTTTAAGACAAATTAACACCAATTCTCTTTAGACAATTCTAAAAGTTCTAAATGGAGGGAATCCTCCCAAGCTCATTTTATACCTTGATTCCAAAAGCAACAAGAAACACAATTAAAAAATAAAAACAACAAAAGAAATCCTACAGTCCCAAACCCTGATGAATAGAGATGCAAAAATCCTCACTAAAATTATAGCACCTGAATCCAACTACACATCGAAAAGATTATACAGCATAACAAAGTAGGATGAATCCCAGGGTACAAGGATAGTGTGTGTGTGTGTGTGTGTGTGTGTGTGTGTGTGTGTGTATACAAAACTAAAAATGTTAAACATCATACTAACAGAAGGAGAAGCAAAAATCATATGGTTATATCAATTGAAACAGAAAAATAATTTCATAAGGTAAAACATCACTTAAGACTCTCAAACAAATAGGTAGAGAAGGTACATTCTTAACATAATAAAGTGGTGACAAACCCACAGCTAACATCATACTGAATGGGGGAAAGTTTAAAGTCTTTTCTTTTTAAATTGTCACAGGACAAGGATGTCCACTTTCTTAACTCCTACTCAACATAGATAGTATTGGAAGTCCTTGCCAACATAATCAGGCCAGAGTAAAATATGAAAGGCATCAAAATGGGGGGAAAAAGGAAGTCAAATTGTCCCTATTTGTAGAAGACACGATCATATACATAGAAAAACCTATCAAATCTATAGAAATAATTTTTAAAAAGTCTCTTACATGCAATAAATAAATTCTATAAAGTTGCAGGTTAAAAAATCAATAAAAACAGTGTTAGTGTATGAAAATGCTTCAGATTTTTGTACACTTACAATGAACAGACTGATAAGAAAATGTAGAAAGCAATTCCATTTATAATATCTCCACACACACATACACAAACACACACATCCTAGGAATAAATTTATCCAAATAGGTAAATGATCTTTACACGATAAAAATTATAAAAATCACTGAAGACACACACAAAACAAACAAACAAACAAACAAACAAACAAGTAAAACAGACCTTGCTCATGGATTGAAAAAACCAATATAGTTAAAATGTCACTATACTCAGAAACCAGCAGATGGCATGGTGGTCAAAGTGCTTGACACTCCCACATGGCTAACTAGGGTTGAGTCCTGAACCTGGTGGCTTGCTTTCTCACTTTACCTCTGTGTGTGTGTGTGTGTGTGTGTGTGTGTGTGTGTGTGTGTGTGTCTGGTCAAATTAAAATAAATGATTAAATAAATTAATTTTTAAAAATAAAGAAGTTGTTATACTCAAACTAATCTACAAATTCAAAGCAACTCCTATCAAAATACCACTGACATTCTTCATATTAAAGGAAAATATAACAATAAAATTTGTTTAAAATGACAAAAGACCACATTTTGCCCAAACAATACTGTGCAGAGAGTATAAAGTTAAAGGCATCACAGTACCTGACTTTAAAATATTTATATTATGAAGTCATAATAACCGAAACATCATGGTACTGGCACAAAAACAACTAGAATAATGGAAAAGAATAGAGAATCCACAAGTAAATCCAATAACAGCCAATTGACTTTTGACAAAGTTCCCAAGACAATTAAGTGGGGAAAAGATAGTCTTGAAAAATAGGGCTGCACTTCCACCTACAGAAGAATTAAACTAGACCCCTATCTCTCCCTATTTGCAAAAATTAAGTCCAAATTGATTAAGTTCTAAAACATAAACCCCAAACCATGAAACTACTTGAAGAAAGAATAAAGGGAACATTTACAGATACAGGCATAGGTTAAAAAAAAAAAAAAAAAAAAACTTAAATAAGACCTCTAACGCATGGACAACACCACCAAATTAGACAAGTGAGATTACATCAAGCTAATAGCATAGCAAAGAATACGATAAAGAGACAAACCACAGAAAGGGAGAAAATATTTACAAAGTACTTCTGACAAGGGATTGATAATTAGACTATATAAGGAATTCAAACAGATCTCCCACAAATAAACTTAATAATCTAATTTGAAAATGGGCAATCAATTTGAATAGACAACTCTCAAAGATTTCAAATGGCTAAATAGCAAATTAAAAATGTTCAACGTCATGTATCATAAAGGAAATATAAATCAAAACCACAAAGAGGTAACACCTACCTTTATCAGAATGGCCATTAACATAAAAACAAAGAGTAACAAGGTATCAGTAGATGATATAATGGTTATGTTGCTAGACTCCCACGTAGTCAATTGTGGTTTGAGTCCTGGACCTAGCACCTTAAAACTCACCCCAGGCACGTGTGTGTGCATGCCCGAAATACCGAGAAGAGAATAGAGTAGAAGAGATTGTGATGTGGCCATCACTCCGGGGGGTGATTTCTCACATTCCATCTTGTCTCTCTGTCGCTCTCTGTCTTTCTAGCCAGTGCATGCACCCTACAGCAAAAATCTCTCTCAAACAAACAAACAAAAATGGAAACAAAGGTAACAAGATCTTGTGATATTAAGGAGAATGGGACCCTTTTGTGCACTGTCAATGAGAAAGCTGTATAGCCACTGTGTGAAACAATATGGAAGCTCTTCAAAACTCGAAAATACAACTACCTTTTGATCTAGTAATCCCACTATCGAGTACATACCTCAAAGGACAGGAAATCAATATGTCAAAGAGACATTTGTGCATTCATTTTTACTGCAGGATTATTCTCAATAACTAAGACAAGATCAACCTAAGAGCCCAACCTAAGTGAATGGATAAAGAAAATGTGGCACACAGAGTAGAATAGTACTCAGCCATAAAGAACAATTAGTTCCTGTTGAGACAAACTGGATGAACCAAGAAGATAGAATGCTCAATGAAATAAGCCAGGCTATGAAAGACAAATACTAAATGCCCCCACTTAACAAATGTCAAATGTCCTCACTTACTAGCAAAGGCTAAAGTACTTGAAACCATAGGAGTAGAGAGAGTAAGGGTAGATACTAAAAGCTGCATCTTGGAAAAGATTGATTAACTGACACAAAAATGAATTTAAACAAGTGGAATATGTTATGGAACAGTGTACCACAGCAGAGTAAAAAGAAATGTCATTAACAATTCAATATATACTTCCAAACAAAAAACTGTAGAACAAATCTTGCACAGAGATGGTAAATATGTTTATATCCTTGATTTATTACATACTCTATACATGCTTTTTAAAAACTATACTATACCTGACAAAGATATACAATGTTTGTATGTAGATCATAAATCAAAATAAAAATAAATAAGACAAATTGGAAAACAACAAAAAAGATCTACTAGAAAAACAAATATGGGTATAACTATTATAAACTTGTATTCGTTAATTTAATTAGACATTACCTTATTTTGAGTTACTGTATGAAATTCACTAGAATTAAACTATATTTCTTTAAAAATAATGAATTTCCCTTCGCTCGATTAGCTTGGAATATGAACATATAAATTTGAATTTCTTCTATTTTTATATAAACACACCCCCGCCCTGGCCCACTATGGTGGCCCTGCAGTAATGTATAGCACTGTGATTCTAAAATATTTGTATCCTGAGGTTGCTGTGCACACTGGGTGAGCCAAAAGTACACTTGCCTGTTAGCTGGCTGAGGCTGGCGGGGAGAGAGGGTATTTCTCTCTCTCTCTCTCTCGCACTATTTATCTATTAATCTGTTATCTAACTATCCATTCATGCATCTGCCTTCAGTGTCAACTTCATGATAATCTGAAAAATCCAAAGCTTGGGTTAACCTTTACTTCTCTCCTCACTAGATAAAAACAAAAGTAAGTGAAGCTGTCTGTTTTCACTTGAAATTTAAAGATTTTAAACAAATTTTTAAAATGTCTTTCATATGTTACAGCTCAAATTACTTGATACCTAACGTCTGTTTTCTCCTTTCTCTATAGCAGAAGATTCCAAATTATTGCTAAGTGCATGGCTATCTGGAATGAAGACTGCATTTCAGTATTACTTGCAACTAAGCATGATCGTGTGGCTAAGTTCAGGCCAAATTGTGTGCACTAAGAAGTAGTGCAGGACACTAACCGGAACTGCACTTGAAAGAAGTCTCTTTCCC
>NW_006159867.1:4700111-4755359 GCF_000334495.1 Tupaia belangeri chinensis | reverse complement strand
TTATCTTCTGCTGACCCGAAGGCACATAAATGGTGGAACCAAGAGCTGAAGCAGGCATATCGCACCTGTATATGCATCACTGTTAATGTCAGTGGAGCAAATATACGAGAAGCTGCGTTCCTGAAGGTCAGGGAAGTCTCAGACTTGCCTTTATAAGTTGTCTCCATGTTTAAAAGTAGAATTATAAAACAGTGACAATAATGTTTTTCAAATAATAAATATTTTAAATGTTCACATTAATTTTAACTCCAGAGACTTATTATAAAACAAAGGCATTAGAAATATAATCTATGCAACAAAGGTAGATTTGTCCTAATAAATGACTGTGATCTAGAGCAAACACACATCAGTTTAAGTGCAAAGCAATTCAGTACATATGATTTACCGACTAAATTTACTTACATTTCTAAAAATACTGCTGACTGTCATCTAGTATCAAGCATGAATAATGAAACTTAGCCTAGTGCTATCTGCTAGCATGTGGATAAATATATTTATATGGAGTTCTCCCGCAGTATAAGTAAATACAATGTTGCATAAACTATATCCAGCATAAGTGATGTGTATTCATATTTATACCTGGTATTAGTAGTCACTTCCAAAGAACAGAGTTCGTACTCTAAAATATTTTTATTTAATGAACGAATGAATGAATATGAATAGGAATAGATGATTATGTGCTATAGCTAACACTATTTGAATTTGCTACACCATAAAAAAGACTTTTGGTCTTTGCATAAGAAATAATTTAAAAATTGCTTCTACTTAATTTTTTCACACTTGTAACTTAATCAGCTATCAGAATCTAGTTCCTTAGAAACCAAAAGGTTGTCAAAGACAAAAAGACCTCAGGCAATGGGATAAAAAAATAAAAAGAGTAATAACCTGTTTGCTTCTAACCTTACTCTCATCAAGCAAGTATACGTCACTAAAGGGACCGATATGTCCTGCTTGTTATGGCAAATTAAATCTGAACTGTACAACAGTACTTGTAAACCCCTGCACACAATTCCTTTGATTCTTAAGAAAAAAAAAGAAAGAAAGAAAAAACGAATACAGGAAGAAAAGTGAGTAAAACTTTGGTAATTTGTTTAGCTGGTGGAGCAGGCTGTTCTCCGATCAAATTTTGTTTCCCAAAGGAAGGCATCAGTTTTAAATTACACAGCAAGCAGGCAAGAGAAAGGAGGCAAACAATCAAAACCTTCCCAGGAGGGGAAAAGAATACGGCGAGAGCTCCAGAGATCCCATTTAATAAATAAACACCTTCATTTTTGTAAGTTAATTTCACCACAGGAAATAAGTTTAGTTTTAATTATATTGCCTTATGTCATGTTTTATAAAAGGTACATGAGGTTCATTGACTCTCTCTTATTAAAGCTTTGGCTGTTTCTAAAAATGTTGCATGTAGATTAAGTCTCTGAAGGAAACGTAGCATGATATACCATTATTTGAAATGCAATATTTTCATTTTATTCCATGTTAGAGACAATTAGATAGAAGAAAACAGCATGTTCTATTGGATTTTCATTAAAAAATGGTTTGACTTTTTGGAGTGTTATAGGGAAGACTCTCTAGAGAATACAACCTGGTTGTGACATTGGCACAAAAATAAAGAGAGGACTACCTTTTCTCAGGTTTGGGGAAACTTACAGATAGTCATTTAGAGCTAACTTTTCTGATGTAGACCGCTGATTTCCATAATTATACATAGTTTTCATTAAATTTAACATCATCAGAAAGTAAATATGCTCATGCTTTGCATTTGGGGATTTCTGAGCAAAGAAACTGGATCGTGGGTAAAGGACAAGCCACGGCGGTTAAAAGGTGACTGACTAGACACGGTGACAGAGACCTTTAGAAAAATATAAAGATTTATCGTGTGTGTGTGTGTGTATATATATATATATATATATATATATACACACATACATACATACATAGGACCAAACCTGAAATATCTGAGCTAGCTGATGAGAGCAAATATTTCTCTGTAAGTAATAATAATGTGTCTGCTCCAGAAATGTGTTTAGTTTCAAAAGAATAAACATAAATATAGGTATGAAGACTTAAAACACACTCAAATCCATAATTCTAAAATGTATTCTATGAACAACTTCAAAAGTAGTACAGACTTACCCAAGCCTGTGGGAAACTCTCTATTCTACAGCTTATGAGAGATGTTAGTCTTATTTTTGTTTCTAGGCATAAAGAATAGAAAGGAAACAGTTCCGTGCAAAAACTGAACACTACCCAAGCTGGTGGTCCAACTGAGAGCAAACTGAACTGCAGTGCTAGAAGTCACGTGGCCAGCCATGGTTCAGAACCCAGGACTGACTTGAAAACGTACCAGGTATATATGTGAGGTGACCCTGTGGAAGGTGCTCCTCTCTCTCTCTCTCTCTCTCTCTCTCTCTGTCTCTTGGCCAGTATACATGCTCCCTACTAAGAATAAAATAAGTAAATATTAATTTTTAAATGGAATTAGAACTTACTTCAATATTAGTTGTTAAACAATGAATCAATTTTATTTTAGCTCAATGACTAATGTGACATATAGTGAGTAAAGGAGAAAACTCCAGTAGATAAAGCAGGCTTTTCTATAGGTGACAAATAAAAATGTATATATAAAATAAGTTTTAACGATGTAGCTTGTCTAATGGGAAACAATTTTCTAAGTCTGGGAGATCTCACTGACATTACCACTCTGAATGTTACTGGTGAGGGGATAAACATCAACCATGTGTGCCAAGCTTCACATTCATTAAAACCTGAGTGTATAGAACATACTGCATTTCTTTATTTATTATTCTTAGTGTACTAAGCATTTATCATATTTCTGTCTAGATAATATAAATTAATAAGTGAATGAGAATCATGCCCTCATAACTGTCTGGAATACAAGTAACTCAGAAACAGACAACAATAAAATGACTCCTCTTTTAAAAAAAAAAAAAAAAAAGAAGGAGCAAGTGTCTTTTAAAAAAAAAAAAAAAAAAGAAGGTGCATGTGCTTGCCAGAGACAGACAGACACACACAGAGAGAGTGAGAGACAGACAGACACACACAGAGAGAGTGACAGAGAGAAAGCATCTTCCAATGGGAGGCAGTCATGCCACAATCCTTTCTCTTCCATTATCCATCCAGTCAGGACTTGGGGCATGCACCCCCATGCATCTGGGATGAAAATAACTCTCTCTTATATAAAATAATTTCAAGAGAAACACAAAAATCAATTATCTTTTTACAGATAATTATAAATATGAAACACACTGTCATACTGAAGACACTATTAGATTCATTGGTAAGTATGTTCCTCCCAAACCAGCCTTACTCATACAGTTTCTGGGAAAAAGCCAATGATAGGCCTATGTGTGGTTGAGCCATGTGCAGCAGAATCCATGTGACTATGTGCACTACAAGGTACTCAGGGGAATACGAAGAAGGGCAATGAAAGATTTGGTGAAGTGAACAAAATTTATGTTTTCTATTATGTCTTTACATGAGGCTTATTCATTACTTTCCTCTCTCTCTTTCTTTCTTTTCTTTCTTTCTTTTCTTTCTTTCTCTCTTTCTTTTCTTTTCTTTTCTTTTCTTTTCTTTCTTTCTTTTCTTTCTTTTCTTTCTTTCTTTCTAGAGGTTTTTGCTATGGGGTGTGTGTGCTTGCCAGAAAGACAGAGAGAGACAGTGAGACAGAAAGTGAGAAATCATCCCCCCGGGTGGATGGCCACGCCACAATCCCTTCTCCTCCATTCTCCTCTCAGGATTTTTGGGCACGCATGCACATGCATCTGGCGTAAGTATAAGCCACTGGGTCTGGGGCTTGAACCACGGTCAACTACATGGGAGTCCAGCGACATAGCCATTACACCAACTGCTGGTCCCTACTTTCCAATTTAAATGCCTCTTATTAAGTGCACTTAATTTAACTGAATTTATTTTATTCAGTCTAGAAAACTTATCATTTGAACTGAACTGAAATTATAACATATCAAATTATTTTAATTCAGCTAAATTAATATTTAGCTTAGAGGACATAGTTTTTAATGTATATATTAGTAAAGATGAAAAACTAAAATGATCTCTGTTTCCCTTCCAAAAGGCTAAGAGCAAACAAAACCAAAAAGAATACAGTTACAAGATGAGTACCTTCTGATGATCTAATGCATACTATGAGGGCAATAGTTAGCAATATATTGTCAGTTGAAAATTCTTGTGTGTAGATATGAAGTATTCTTACCACCAAAAAAATAAAAAGTATGAGATGAAGTAATGGATGTGTTTATTGGTTGACTGTGGAAATCATTTCATAATGTGTGTGTATATTAAGGAGAAACAAAATAATGCAGATAAAGAGATCAGATCAGTTAAGGGAAATCAGATATCTAAAACAAAGAAAAAGTGAAGCACAAGTTGCTTCTTTTAAAAGATTAATAAACTTCATAAGCACCTATTACAGCAGATAAAGAAATAAAGAATAACACAAATTACCAAAAAAGGGAACTCGTCTATATATTTCACTGACATTAAGAGATTGACAAAGAGGATAGTATTGAAAACATTTATGATAATATTTGACAACATAGATGAAATGGAAAAAATTGCCTAAAAAGCATAACAAACTAAAACTGACAGAAATAAGATAGAAAATCTGGATAATTATTTTAATTACATAAACAATCCACAAAGAAAACTCTACCTTAAAGGATTGCACTGATAAATTTGTGTTAATATTTGAGGAAGAAATTGTACCAGTACTGTACAACCTTTTTTTTTTTCAGAAAATAAACAACTCTTTATAAATTGTAATCTGTGAGATACTCAAAAAGTTCATAGAAAATGCATTATGAAACATTATGCCTGAATTTCAAAGTTTTTTGGGGGCACCAAAATATACTCATGCTTTAATTCTACATTTCCATAATTTTTTGAAGTGCTATCATATGAAAAGGACAAAACTATGAGATTAAAATTTGTCAAGAAAATCACAAGAAGATAGGGCCAGAAAGTGGCATAGTAATTAAGGGCACTGGACTCCCACATGGCTGACCATAGTTCAGTCCCAAACCTGACGACTTGCTTTCTCGTCCCTGCCCCAACTCTGTCCCTCTCTGGTCGAGGGACAGAGTTAATTAATTAATTAATTAAAGCTAAATAAAGTAATTATTTTTTTAAAAATCACAAGAATAGACCAATTCTAATTACATAAATATTGGTAAAACAATTCTAAACAAAATATTAGCATTTTGAATCTGACAGTACATAAAAGAAATGTTAATGTTGTTTTAACATGCAAACATCAATCAATTTAAGACTCCAAATGGGAAGAAAAAATTTAAAAATCATATGCTTATCAAAAAATATATAACATAAAACTTAATGTCCACTTACAAAACCTCTCAGCAAAGTGTAAACACAGAACATTTTATTTTATTTGATAATTAATATTGCCAATTAACCCAAAGCTCAGGTTGTATTACATAGTAAACTGAATTTCACTAATGTAGGTATAAGGAAAGAACATTTTATTCTTTTATTTGATAGCATTTGAAAAAATTAAAATACCATATGTCACTATAGTTTAACACAGTATTACACAAAACAAGTAACACACAAAAGAATACAACCTATTATATAAAGAGATAGAAGAGTTAATGCTAAGGGAAGTCCATCAGACTGTGAAAGACAAACACTGCATATCCGTGCTCAATACGTACCAAATATCTGCACTCTATGGCAGAAGTTGAAAGAGCCAAAGATACCATAGTAGGGTTATGAGTGTACATGCTAGAGACTGTATGGAGCAAGGTGAATAGGAGGGTGAATGGGAGAGGCTCAGGGAAGAAATGCTTACTAGGCATTAAGAAGTTGAAGTTTTCTGTTGAAAATGATGTATGTGGTAATATCCTTGGCTGATTGTCACATAGCACATGCATACTTTGCGAACCATGTTTTGTGCTAAAAGATATCCAACAATTAAATGTGAACAAGAAATCATAAAATTTAAAGAGAGAGAGAGAGAGTATAGGGTTTTAGAAATAACCATGGTGAAATTGAAATCTTTAGAAAAAAGTATAGTAAAGTGATTGGGAGATAAAAATCAAATGGGCTCGTTGTGGCCGCAGCAACCTCGGTTCGTATCCGAGTTAAAAAAAAAAAAAAAAAAAAAATCAAATGGGCTCATTTGTTGATTGCTAGATGGTTTATTTATATTCTATACTCTATTTTTACTTTCTTTTCTATATTCTTTAGATTTTAATCTTTATTCTTTTATTGTTTGGACTAGTACATTTACCCATAATATTCCTAATTCCAACTCCATTATTTGAAAATATCCCCAATTTTTCATGAACTATCTCAAATATCTCTCAAGGATGCTTCTCTGAAATTTCTCTCTGCAGTTTTCCATTTTCTTAGTTTCTAACCCATTCTTGGTATGCCTGAGTTCAGTTTAGATTCCATTTAATTCATCTATATTTTTCTTGAAATATATTTTAAGAAATGTGTTGATATTTACTGATTTTTCCACTGAAGTACTGAAATCAATTTTTAGTCAAAACAAACACTAAACATGGGGCTGGCAGGCGACATGGTGGTTAAAGGCACTGGACTCCCACATGGCCGACTGTGGTTCAAGTCCTGGATCTTGTGGCTTGCTTTCTCACTTTCTCACTTTCTCACTTGCTTTCTCACTTTCTCACTTTCTCTCTCTCCTCCTCTTCCTCTCCCTCTCTCTCTCTCTCTCTCTCTCTCTCTTTCTCATTCTGTCCCTCTCTGGTTAAATTACAAAATAAATAAGTAAAGGTTAATAAAGCAGCTATTTTTAAAAAAGAAAACACTAAACAGCACTTAACAAATTGCACTACTATTAGATCATGGTGGGATCATGGCTTATCAATTTTCAACATTTGAAAGAAATATTTATTTATGCATTACTTTTGGTGAAATCAGTTTTGAAAAAGAGATAAGAGCAAGAGAGATTCAACTTCAGGGGAACTTGCAAGGTTGTAAGGAAAATCACAAGCCCCACCTAAGCAAAGGAGATTTGTTATCAGCATTCGTCCGAGTACAAATCCCCAGCTATGATAAGTCATCCGATGATTAACCATGCTGTTTTATTACTTATTTTAGAGAAATTTTTCTATAGGGCACATACACTTTCTGGAGAGACAGAAAATGAAAACTCACACCTGAAGAATGGCCACACTGCAATCCCTTCTGCACCATTCTCCTTGGAATTTGGGGGAATGCACACACACACACACACACACACACACACACACACACACACACACCAGGCATGAGTTTTAAGCCACTGGGTCCAGGACTCAAACTCTATCTACTGTGTGGTAGTCCAGTGATGTAAATTTTGCCATCTGCTGGTCCCATGATTGCCCACTTAATTTAATTAATTTATTTGTTTGAGCGATTTTTTCCTGCTATAGGGTGTGTGAATTCACCATAGAGATAGAGAGAGACAGAGAGACAGAAAGCAAGGAATCACCCCTCATAGGGGATGGTCATGCCATAATCCCTTCTCTTCAATTCTCCTCTCTGGCTCTTGCTCTTACATTCTCCTCTCTTTCTCTTGAGCACACATGCACATGTGCCCAGAGTGAGTTTTTAGTCACCAGGTCCAGGACTCAAACCACAGTCGACTATGTGAGAATCCAACAAAGTAACCATTATGCCATCTGCTGGGCACGATTACCCATTTTTAAATTATGCTAGGCTGGGTACTCAAGTTCTACCTAGTCCCATTTCAGTCCCAATTTGATCAAACTTGGGTAAATACTCCCTCTTTGTGTGTATGTATGTTCTACTGCCTTTCATTTTAATTCATTTTCTCATGAAATTTTAAACATTTAATTAACAAATAAAAACTGTACATATTTAAGGTGTAGAACATGATTTGATGTACATATATATTGTGTACTAACTACCACTGATAATTAACACATCCTCCCTTAATTTCCATGTGTGGGGAGGTGAAAGTGTATGTGGCTGGGAGAATGTGTATGGTGAGGACACAAAATCTGTTCTCTTGCCAAAGTAAACAATACATTACTATTGACTATAATCACCATGCTATACATTAGACCCCCAGAACATATCCACCCTGTGACTGAAAGCTTACCCCCTTTGACCAAGATCTTCTCCATTTCTTTCAGACCCAACTTTTCAGCCTCACTACTCTACTTCTAGGAGTTCAGCTTTTTAAGATTCCACATGTAAGGGAGAGCGTACAATATTTTTCTTTGTATCTGGCTAATTTCACTAAGCATGATGCCATCCAGTTTCATTCATGTTGTCACAAATAATACCATCTTTTCTATTTTAATAGCCAAACAGTATTCGTGTGTGTGTGTGTGTGTGTGTGTGTGTGTGTGTGTGTGTACCACACTTAAAAATTCTATTTATCCACTGCCAGACACTTGGGTTATTTCCATATCTCAGCTATCAATAGTGCTGTAAGGAACATTAGAGAACAGAGACCCCAATTTCATTTCTTTGGAATACATACACAGAAGAGGGCTTGCTAGATAGCTCAAGACACATGCATTTAAGTACCAGAATGAAATGCCAGAGCTGATAGTAACAGAGTGACCAATGCTAGAAATCAGGCAGCCTTGCCGGTGAAGAAAAATGAAACTGGACAAAATCTGATTGTAATCGTGTACTTATTCAGGAGAGGAGTTTAATACTCGGCCCCTGTTAAACATGCTGGTTCTGGTATTCCCTTTTAAATTAAGAATATTGAGAGCTTTTAGGAAGCAATGTAAATGCCATGTGCTCTCATGATTGATACATTTTGCTCCTATTTCTCTATGAACATCTAAATGAATGTTATTTCATTTTGCATCTTATAGATTGAAAACATGTTAATAATGCTCTTATTCTATGCTTACTCAAATACAAAGAGTTAATAGCATTACTTGATCTGTCATATACATTATTTGTTATACCATTTTAGAATCTATTTTCAGATTTATTGGGATATAAGGAGTCAATTATTCTTTGTATTTACATCCAACCAAGAGATGGGGAATAAAGCAAGGTATTTTATAATCCTTGGTTTTCTGGCACTGACATCCAGAAACCCTTTCTCTGAATCTTCATCTCATGAATTCTTTCACACTTAATCCTAAATTAAAATTTTCAGTTTTTCTGAGGGATTTTTTTTTCTTATGTGTTATAAATCCATTTTAAAATTACCTAATTGTTTTTATTTTCTCACAGTACATGTTCTCATTTTTCAAAATCTTCCTTGTTGCCTTGTTGTATGTATACTATACATTTATTCAGTGTTTACTTATTTTCCATTTCCTCCACTAGACTAGCTCCAACAACACAGTCAAAAATAATAATGGTAACATCTTTTAGATTACATTTTAGATTTTTCTGAGATTACATTTAGATTTCAATCTCCAGGATATATACATACTGTGAAACTAAAATATATATCCATAGTATATAAACAAGTATGTTTTGCTCTAAGAAAACTCCAAATATGCTAACAGTGTATTTATGTCCCCAGTAAGGCCAAACCTCAGACACCCTAACCCCCCTTCAATGTCTAACCCACATTCTCACCATTCACCCTGATGTGACTACACATCACGTTTTGTGGTCACTCAGAAGGTCACACCTCTGATACTATAATCCCCTTTCTTAGCCAAATATAAACTATGTACATGTTTGTTCTGCTAGTACTTTCCTTACTCATGCTCTGCAGGGCCATGAGCTAAAATGTCCTCTTTTCTATTCCACACGTTTTTACTCCTCATTTTAAAACAAAGCAAACTAATAATAATAATAATTAAAAAAAATGCACTTCGAATCTGAAGACAATCTCACTTTTTCACTCTATTTGCCTTGCCTTTTATAGCTCAGGTTTTCCTGTCCGAAATCTTGGGATAATGTTCTAAAGACATTATGGTATTTTGATCTGGAGAGAGCCTTGAAGATAGTCTTTTAGTCCTTTCTTTACCTTTTTCTCTTTTCTTTCTTGCTTGCTTTCTGTTTTTGCCATAGGGCACATTTGTTCACTGGAGAGAGCCAAAGAGAAGGAAAATGAGAAATCATGCCCCTTCCCCAGGGTGGATAACCACACTACATACTCCTACACCATTCTCCTTTTGGGATTGTGGACATGTATGTACACATGCCTGATGGGATTTTCAAGCTGCTGGGTTCAGGACTAAAACCATGGTCAACCATGTGGGAGTCCAGGGTTTTAACTACCATGCCAAATGCTGGTCCCTATCTATTTATTTATTTTTATTTTATTGATTAGAAGTAAATATCCTGTAAGTTAAGAGATTTGGTCAATATCACATTGCTAGTTTTAGACATAAATGAGAATATTGTCTAGATTTTTTACAATGTAAACTCAGTTTCTTTTTTCCCAACAAACTATCCCTTTTCCACCCATTTTACCATCTCTTTAAACTAATATTTTTACACTTATCCGGGTCAATCGAGGCCAAAAATACTTTTTTCTTACTTCTTTTTCTCCAAACAAAGTTATTACTTAACCTTGCAGCTTTGCTAGACGATGTCAAGTGCACTCCACTATGCTTTTTGTTATGCTATTGATAGCTCAGTAGTTCCTGACCTTATTAAATGTCGCCTGTGCAATCTTCATCCAAAAGCCAGAAAAAGGCACTTTCTTAAAAAAAGACTTCTTTTTTAAATTTTTTCATTATTATTCTTTACTTTGACCAGAGAGAGAGAGAGAGAAACAGGGAGCGAGGGAAAGAAAGCAAGCCACCAGGTCCCAGACTCCAACCGTGGTTAGCCATACGATGAGAGTCCAGCACCTTAACCACCATGCCACCTGCTCGTCCCAGAAGATACTTTTAAATGATTCTCAGTTCATATTTTTACTCACACTCAAGTCCAAGTGGTACTATGAACTATGGTGACTTTACTCATATAAAAGTGAGCTGTGTTTGATATATTCCCTTAAGTACTATATTACATGACAAGACGTTTAAAAGCGCTGTGTACTCCCTATTTTCTGAGCACTTTGCACATGCCAGACTTACAGTGACAAATCTTACATTTCTGCCATTGAGGAATAGTTGAAGGTAAAGAGATATATCTTCATAGATAATGAAGAATAAAGATTCTACCAGAGGATTAAAATGGTCAGCATGCTGCATTTAGTAAAGATTTAGTGGCCAAAATACTTTACTGCCTCCCCCTCACCCGAAGCAGTTTGTGCACTTCAGTAAAGCCTCTGAGGACTCTGTGGTACGAGCCTGCCCTCCATTTTTCGACTTATTAAAACTTTGCATTCCATATTAAGAGTATGTAAAAGCGAGAAAGGCAATCAGTTTTGTAAACAAAGACAGTAACTTTCGTTTTATGATCACCACATGTAGGGGAGAAAACTGATTCATGTAAATAATCATTCATATAAATTAGTGATTTACTTCCAAATATCAGTGTCTGACCAAATGCAGGAGGAATAAGCAGCTGATACAATATCACTTGCAAAAACTATCCGTGTTTCTTCAAGTGTTGGAAAGTCATTGAAGTTTTAAATAATATTCCGTCGTCCATCCAAAGTAAGTGATTGGAAAACAGAAGCAAGGAGGATTAGAGAGCTTCAGTGATCAGGGTTTAGAGAAGGAAATTATTCCCCTGCCCTCCCTGCTTCCAATCACAGACAGAGGCAAGGATCCAGCTGCTCTTAAAATTTCATTCTTTATCTTCTCCAGCACGTTCTACTTTATGCAAAAAGAAAAAAAAAAAAAGAAGAAGAAACTGGTTCTCATAGAAGAACCAAGTAAAATGAGAAAACGTAAAAGCTGAGTCTCCCTCACTCTACCTCTAGCTGTGAAGCTGATTGATGTTTTTAAAGCTCTCAAGGAGCAGCTGCAGTTGCTGTTTAAAACAAAAACAAAACAATACAAAAAAAAAAAAAAAAAAAAAACAAGAAAAGGAAGACCAGGGAATTATGTGGCAAAATCACTTTCCCACTATAAATGGGGAGAGGATTACGTTAGGTAAGAATAATACAATAAATTCAGTGTGTCTGTGAAAGAAAGGGAGCGGTTATACCCACGAGAGCCTGCAAGTGAGCTTGGCAACAGCGCTCAGCAAACCGCAAGGGCTGGCAGAGGAAAACCCATTCCCTGGTCCTGCTTCATTATGTAGCTAATAGATCTTCTTATCCCCCAAGACCTATTTCCAACCATTTACTATAATGAGTAATCACTCCCTCAATCGTCTAATGCTTAGAACACACAATTGCCTGACCCAGGGTTCTAGCTGTGAGGCCAGAGTAAATGCAAAAGGTGGGTATTACAGGGAAACTAAAGAAAATGCAGTTAAATCTTGGGTTTATTTTGAAAAAAATACAGGGGAGAAAAAAATAATAAAAGAAAGAATGCTGTTTTCTGAGGAACATAGAGTACAATAGTACTAACAATATGAATGAGAAATGTAGAAATATGGGAAATGGTTTTTAGGTAAAACTGAATCTGATTTTGTTTGATTTTGTTTCATTTTTGGATTATTTCAGAAGTTTTAAGTTTGCATGTTCAAATAAACACTACATGTTCATGAACCAATGGGACTAAAAGAGATAGAGCCAAGGTTCTGAGGTCACGCTTAACTGAGTCCTGTTTTATTCCTATGCAATTTTATTAACGGCTAATGTAACGAGAGTAATTGAAGAGAGAACTGTTCGTATATGACTTCTGCTTTGAAGAACTCAGGTAAAAGCAAATCTGTTTCTCTGTGTTGCTATTTTCAATAAATCTACTCAAAACATAAGTCTTAAGTGATTTTCTAATAAGAACAACATATACTTTTGAAATGATTACATGAATCTATATATGTACAGCATTTAGATAATAAATATTTGTCATATTTAATACAATGTTCTATTTGTGTGGTGAGTACTTGAAATAATAATTAAAATAATGAATTTTCGTTAGCAGATTATAGTTTGAAAAAGATCATATATGCATATGCATACCATACACACACACACACACACACACATAGGCAAAGAAAACCTTTCAAGAAAGCAAGGATGGGGCTGACCAAATTTAATAAGGATTCAGTGGAGGGTCGACATGGGTTGATGCCTGAGTGTATAGGCAGGTAAGGCTCGGAAAAACCTTACAGCCTAACTTTCATGCTTACCTTTCACAGAAGCTGCAGTGAGGCTTTTCTAATCTATGCCTGCCTAGCAAGAACAAGGAAGTTTTTAGACCTATAGAGTCCATGAATAGAAAGGAGGGCAAGTAGGTAGCAAATTTTGAGGACCATAGACTTAGGACCAGAGGAGTTGCGGAGGTTCACTAGGAACCTCTGTCATCTTACAACATCAGGAAGAGGCAGGTGTTCCTTTGAAACCATGAGTATCTGCACACCACCCCACCCCCGTTCCAAACTTAGATGCAAGACTACAGAA
Source organism: Tupaia belangeri chinensis (assembly GCF_000334495.1). Taxonomy (NCBI): domain Eukaryota; kingdom Metazoa; phylum Chordata; class Mammalia; order Scandentia; family Tupaiidae; genus Tupaia; species Tupaia belangeri. Next base: position 4,741,927 of record NW_006159867.1, on the reverse strand, counting down.
TAGAGTGGAGGACCCCAAATTGATTAAGATTATATTTCCAGCAAAACTGCAAATCAGGAGCTTGAAATGATATAAAAATTGATTCATAAATAATTCAATCGCTGCATAGCTGACTTCGTGAACAAAAATTTCTCCTCACTATAGCCACAAAAGAAAATAAAACCATCGACCTATCATTTTCTAATACTTTTATCAAATCATCTTTTAAATTTAAATAGCTAAGTTTATTTACTTGAATTTGTTTTTGTGAAAAAGTGAAGGGTGAATTTAACTGTCATGAGAATAACCATTCATGAGTTTTGAAAATTAGACTTTCTCAGTGCAAGCATACTTCGCAGGTTTATGAATTTATTTTGCTCCCCAATTCTGAGTGGGTCAGCCTTGGTAGAGAAATATAATGGAACCCTTAAATTTGTGTATGTCTGATTAGTTGGTCACATCATAATTTTTCCTACAAAGATTAGGTATTCTATGTCTATCCTGCATCTAATCACTCTTATCTCTGGTGCTTTACCTTTCTTGTGAATATATGAAGATTAAGCAATAAATAAATAAATAATAAATAAAAACAAGGTCTTTTCTTTAGTTTTGATGTTAGTATTCATCCACTGAGATTGGCTTTTAAATGGGTATTCTCAATAGATCCAATACCCTTCCCAGAACTCAGTGTTTCTATATTTTAATTTATTATAGGTCCACTGTGCTTTATCCACATTTCTGAATACCTCAGATTGATTTTTTGGGGGGGAATGGGAGGTAGAATTCATTTATATACATGGTTTGCATGTGAATTTCCAGAAGGCTATTTATATCATTTTTATTTTGTCTACAATTACTACCCCAGATCTTATAGGGATATTATATAATAGCTTGTATATGAGGAGAGATACTTACTTAAATTTTAAATACACTGAATTTTGAAAGACAGATGAACCAAATTTTTCAGAATGTGGACCTGTCCATAATAGCCTATACTACAGTTAAATTGTTCCACCTACCTAGCTCATATCTGGGCCGCCAAATAGAATTTATGCTATATTCCAAATAATACTGTTGAAGTCAGATATATGGTAGTTTGTGGTATCTTGTCACACCAATTTTGACCTTGCATCAGTTCTTTATTGTTGGTTACAGACTGGGAGTGGTTTTCAGGGACCACATTTTTTGGGTTTTTTTTTTAGAGGTTTTTGCTATAGGGTGTGCAGGCTCACCAGAAACACAGAGAGAGACAGAGAGATAGGAAGCGAGAAATCGCCTCCCAGGGGAGATGGCCACACCGCAAGCCCTTCTCCTCCATTCTCTTCTTGGGGTCTTACACACGCATGTACACACGCCTGGCGTGAGTTTAAGCCACCAGGTCCAGGACTCAAACCATGGTCAGCTACATGGGAATTCAGTGACATAGCCATTACACTAACTGCTGGTCCCAGGGACCACATTTTTCTGACTATACCTATTCCAGCAGTTTTCCTGGAAAGATGTCAGAATTGACTCATAAAAAGATCACTTCAAATAATACATAGGGAATGGATTGGACAGGAACAGGACAGTACAGAGAAACCTTTTTTGTTTTGTTTTGTTTTGTTTTGTTTTTGTTTTGGACAGGTTTTTGCTATAGGGCATGTGCACTTGCCAGAAAGACAGAAAGAGACAGAGAGACAGAAAGTGAGAAATCACCACCCATGGGTGATGGCCACAGAGCAATCCCTTCTCCTCTATTCTCCTCTCAGGATCTTGGGCACACATGCACATGTGCCTGGCTGAGTTTAAGCCACCAGGTCCGGGACTCGAACAGTGGTCAACTACATGGGAGTCCAGTGATTTAGCCATTACACCAACTGCTGGTCCCCAGAGAAACCACTTAGTTTCCCCAGCAGTTAGTAAATCAAGTTGAAGGACAAATTCTACTTATAATATGGGACTCTGCTGTAGAAAAGTATGTTATTGTAAATTTGTACTGTGCAACTCAAGACCCTGACCCAAATGAAAAGTCTAGTCATCAGGTCTCTTTTTGCATGAAGCTGTTTGGTCAAGGGATACAATCTACTGTCTGCTTGGATAACCAAATAGAGCAAATAACCCAAACGTTTTATACGATTTAAAATTAATCACTATGTGAATGTTTATTTCTAGATAAATAATGATCTGCAATTAAGTAAATGATTTGAGTCTCCACCATGTGCTTTCAAATTCTATTTTATGCTCTTTTCAGGTAAAGATATGAAAAATACTGTACTGAGATCTGTAATGATCCTGGATATAATTTTCTGGATAGTTTCAGTGGTCCCTCTGAGGCACATTCTCTGCACTATCTTTGCCCAGACAGTAGGTTTGTTTCTCATTAGTTAGGAGAGACAGGAATGTTTTTTATCACACTGTAGAACTCTCGTCTCAAAAAGACAAGCTAGGGAGTTGCACAGCTATAGGTTAACCCAGGATGTTCATTAAAAGTACCAGGTTTTGTCAGTAGAGTGAATAGTGATCATACACTTCATAGTAGGCTCTGGGGATGAATCTCTGTTTAAGGGTAGGTTGCAGTGGTTCATTAGTTGCATACTTCTCCAAAACAAATAAACTTTGAAGCAGGAAGTTATTCCTTTTAACTCACCTATGCTCAAAGACCCTGAGTAAAAGTTTTGGTTAAGTTTCACATACAAAATTAAAGGTAGAGACCACATGAAATTTTTGAAGCCCAATTTTCAATTGAAAATAATTTGAATCATTAAAATTGGAGCTCTCATAATAATATTAGATGTGAATGTGCAGACTAACTCACAGATGATATAATGATGCAATAGACATTTATTTAATACTACATAACTTTTGACCAAGCTACTAACATGCTGGGTGAAGTTAAAAACCTGAATGAGAAAAAAAAATGATTTTATTTTTCAAGATGTTAAGTATTAACATTTTTCTGACAGATAAAGAGAATATTCATAAAGAGAAAATATTTATAGTTAAGATGAGGGGAAAGATGTTAAATTTTGATAAAAATAGAACTCACTTATTTCTGGATTGGTCAGAACTTCATGTATCTAGCTGAATATGGTCCTCTTTCTACCTCTTCTCCTCTTTTTCATTTTCTTAAAAGTTGTACTTCGGCTCTCATCAATGTCATATATGCATTCTAACTAACATATTGCTTGAGGACATACTAAAGAAAAGCCATGTGTTTTGAATAGCTTCACACATTTTATACATCAATTCCTCACCTAAAATCTTGTTCCTCTTTCACATTCATCAATGCAAAATATACTCCCTCATTCAAATCTCCCAGAAGACCTCTCCATACCAGATGTAATTGTCAGTGTTAAGATTCTTATGTTCTCATAGTTTTGAGTGTATTTCGCACATAGCTCTGGTCATACAGTGTTATAAATAATTGACTGTGTCAGCTCATGTATATCACTGATATCTGAGAAGATAGGCATGGACCATATTCCCATTTTGTATTTATCTTTTCTTTCTTTCTCTCAGTTTCTTTTTTACTTTCTCTCTCTCTCTCTCTCTTCCTCTCCCTCTCCCTCTCTCCCTCTCTCCCTCCCCCCCCCCATTTTAATGATGCAGAGCACATGAGTATGTGTGCAAGTGTGAGAGGAAAAAGAGAGAGGGAGGCAGTCTGGACCGGATCTTTTTGTGCTGCAATACACTTTTCCCAGTCTTCCAGCTCCTCAGAATCCTTGGAATTTGTGCACATTCCTGGCACATTTTCAGATCTACTCAGGGATCCAAATCCATGTTCAGCCATGTGACTTCCAGCACTATTGTCCAGTACACTACAGACTATGCCATCAAAGCTGGACCTTTCTATTCATCTTTTATCATAGGTCCTAGTCTACAGTGCAACACCAAGTTGCAACCCAACAGATTAATATTACTGAAAACTTTTACTTACTTTAGTAAAGTTTAAACCTGATATAATAATGAGCATCAAATAATCAAAACACTTAACACCTGCAATCAAAAACAAATTATATATGGTAGTATTTCCCAATTATGCTTCGAATAATTACTGTAGATGCACTCTGAAGTGACATTTTAATTGCAAAAATACCAATATGTACTTTGAGTGTTAAAATTATTTTAAACGAATTATATACTAGGATTCAAAATGATAATCTATGACATTTTACTTCAATGTTATTCACTTGAAAGAGTTCTCTACCATTTTCAGATAAAATACTGACTATAGTAACGGAAATAACATCAATGAACAATTACAGAGGCCTGCATATGTGTCAAGCACTATTCCAAATATCATATATGCTATCTGATTTAATTGTTCAACCCAAACCATCCTGTCATGCTAACACTATTGGTTTACCTTTTTCATGTATTGTAAACAAAGGTACAGAGGTATTCAATTCTCTGAATAAAGTCCTAGTATGGGGACTAGGGAAACCAGTTTAAAAGTAGTCACTTAAATCCAAGAGATTTCATTCCCAAAATCTTGTATTAGACATGCTATTTATTCTCATCTGAAGATGCAGGTAATTCTAAATTCCATGAAGAAAAGTGCTTGTTAATGACCACTAAACACATGCATAGTCATATTTAAAATGAAAATGTTCTGGTTCATATTCAGGGCAGTGTCGTTTTGGATTTGTGTGTGAGAGATTTATGGTAAATAGTCTATTTCTTGACCTAGGCCATTCTGAGATCAATAGCATGATTTTAGTTTAAAAAAGAATTAAGGAAATTATCTATGGCATGAGAATTCAACACTTTTTCTCATGAAATGAGGGGCTCTAGACTAAACAGATCTCATTAGAACCATGATTTGATAACTGGTTTACAAATATAATAATGTGAATGGATGGATGTAGTCTTCAGAAAGAGCAAAAAGTTGGTATGTCTAGAATATTTTGAAGAAAATATTTATTTTAGAATCATAGTTATTAAACATTCAACACAAATTAAAAATGAAAATATATTGGAGCCAGCAGGTGGTATGGTGATTAAGACACTGGATTTTCACAGAGCTGATGATGATTTGAGTCCTGGACCTGGTGTCTTGAAAATCATGTTGGGTACATGTGCATACATGTTCAAAATCCTTAAAGGGGAACAGAGGAGAAGAGATTGTGGCATGGCCATCTCAGCTAAGGGGTGATCTCTCTCTCTCTCTCTCTCTCTCTTTCTCTCATGAGCACACACACCCTATGACAAAAACCTAAAAAAAAAAAAAATAGAAAGAATGAAAGAACATACTTCTTCCATATATTCTATTCTAACTATCTCAAACATTTGGATATTTATTATAGAATATAGGCAGAAGGGCTATATTGAGAGATGCAGAAGGGCTAGAAACACAAAAATAAACCAAGGAAATAGCATAAATAAGAGGAGTTAATAGCTGAGGTGTACAAGCTATGAATTTCCCAGGCTAGAACCCTTGCACTTACACTTGCTAAAATATGAGAGGAAATACTCGTTTTTTTGCGAGGTTTTCGCTATAGGGTGCGTGCGGTCGCCAGACAGACAGAGAAAGACATAGAGACAGAAAGCGAGAAGTCAACCCCCTGGGGGGATAGTCATGCCGCAATCTCTTCTCCTCCATTCTCCTCCTGGGATCTTGGGCATGCACACACGTGCCCGGCGTGAGTTTTAAGCCACCGGGTTCAGGACGTGAACCACGGTCGACTATGTGGGAGTCCAGCGACTTAGCCATTACACTAACTGCTGGTTCCCTTGTACTCCAATATGAATTTACAAAAAGAACAACAGCAATAGCAGGAAAACAATAAACATTTCTTCGCCCTGGATTTACATATTCATGAATCAGCAAATGCAACCTGTTGGTGTTAGAATCAGGAATTTTTACTTGCCTTTCCACATTCTGATCTAGTAGTACCTCCTCCTATTAGATGCACCTCACCAGAAAATCAATTGACAAGAAAAATAGAAAAATACAATGGCACTTCAAAAAGTCCATGGAAAATGAAATTAAAAAATAAAAATAAAGCCAGTGTGTGGCATTGTGGTGAAAGTGACTGGATCCCACATGGCAACTAGTAGTGGTTCAAGTCCTCAACCTGGAGGCTGGATAAACATACTGCATGCCTATGCATGGAAGCTTAAAATCCCAAGAGGAGAGTGAAGAGAGGAATTATGATGTGACTATCCTTCATGTGGATGATTTCTCACTTTACTTCTTTCTCTCTGTTTCTCTCCAGTAAGAACTTGTACTCTCCGGCAAAAATTTTTTAAAAACATACAAATTAAAATGTAACTTTCTTTTTCAACACAAGTTCTATCAAGTTTAAGACATTTTGTAAGTGATGATATTAGCTATTCAACCCATTTATAAAGGACTTAGGGGTCCTAGTAGGTTAACCATGCCAACCACGTCAACCATGTCGAAATGTCTTTTTTACACTGTTTACAGAAGAAAGACAGGTGTCCATAAAAGACATTTCTAAGAATAAGAAACAATAAAGTTAGAGGGTCTAAATCAATACTGGAAGGTGGATGCCTACTGATGTCCCATGAAAACTCCCACTGAATTGTCCTCAGTTGATGAGAGGAATGAGCAGAAGCATTGTAGTGGTGAGGAAGGACTCTCTGGTGAAGATTTCCCAGTTATTTTTCTGCTAAGGCTTTGGCTGACTTTCTCAATGCTGTCATAACACATAGATATTATCGTTTCTTGGCCTTCCAGAAAGTCAGCGATCAAATGCCTTGAGCATCCCCCAAATTGTTGCCATGACCTTTGCTCCCCCTAGTCTGCTTTTGCTCTGACTAGAACACTTGCACCTTTTAGTAACATTGCTTTGATTATGCTTTGTCTTCAGGATCAAACTGGTAGAGTCATGTGTCACCGCCTGATACAATTTTTTAAGAAAAGCTCAGGATCTTGATCCCACTTAAAAGTTTTATGGGAAGCTCTGCTCTTGCCTATAGTTGATCTAGGATCAGAAAGTTTGTTCAACTTTATTTGATTTCATTTTTTTCCGTGAGAATTGTGTGAGTTGAACCAACTGAAATTTCTATGGTGTTGGCTACTGTTTCTGCTGTTCATCTTTAGACTTCTTCAATTAGGGAATGAACGAGATTAATTTTTTCCCTGCAAATTGATTTAGATGCCTGTCACCATCATCAAATCATCTCCTTAAGAGAAATTATCTATTTGTAAACTGCTGATTTTTGTGGGTTTGTCCCCATAAGCTTCTCATAAAGCATCATTGATTTCATCCTTCTTCCATCCCAGCTTCACTATAAATTTGATGTTTATTCTTGCTTTAATTTAAACAGAATTCATGTTGCTCTGATAGGGGCTCTTTTCAAATTCTCTTCTCCTTAATATATCAAACTAGAAACTGTTCAGACATGTCATATTAATAACATGTTAGTAAGAGTTTATTCTGGGGCAAAGATTCTGACATTCATGAATAGTTTCTTTCATAATATTTGTTTTTCATTAACTTTTTCATGACCCCTCAAATAGTCTGCATGTCCTCAGTCTAGAACACACATTTAGAAAGATGGGTGTTAGGTTGGGAGACAAACACATTAATAACTGGCATGTCATGCTACATAAAGCCCCAACTCCTATGTCTAAAGTCTAAAAACCTTTTCTTTCATTGTTTTCTTGAAATATGGTGGTTATCTAAGTCATCGAATTTAAAATATAAACTTTGTATTCATTTGAACATTACAGAATTTGAGCTTTCTCCTGAGCCCTAGATATCTGATTTTGGACCCTTTTGCAAATTTATTTTGGATCTGTGTACAGTAGGACACAAATGGTCAACAGTGCGTTCAGTTGTTTTTTGTACTAATACTGTTGAAAGAGAAATCAACCTTGAGAACTCTAATAGGAATGACAGGCAGACGTGACAGTGAAGACCTAAAGCATACTTAGAGATATCAATTTAGCTGATGAAAACTGTTTGCCTGTCTCAATAAACCCTTGAAATTACAATCTATCCATCTAAATTACACTTACTTCTATCTCTTTTTGTCTGCTCTACTGCTCTGTAAACTACTCACACAAATATCCTTTTGATATCATTTTAGATAATTTTCATGAACTACTATGTCTGCACATGTATGTGAAGACTTGTAGGTCTCGAGGTTTGGGATATTTACTGAGATAATGATATTTATCAACAACTTTTTTTTTTTTTTAGTGATCAGTGAAAACAACTAGGGATGTGTTTAGAAAATAATTAAAAAGCAGTAATTAGAAAACCTAGGGATTATTTAAAAGTTCTTATTTTCCTATGTAATTTTAAAACTAGTGCAGATTTCATAGAACAATTGAAAGAATACTATGTAGAATCATAAAATCTTCCATTTTCATTTATATCTTTGCAATATCCAGCAGATTATTTAATATTTCTCTTACTGCATATTGAACACTTGCATATACAAGACACTGTACTGAGTCTTTTGGGTAAATCATTTTGCATAGAGGTCAGGTGGCAGTACAGCAATAACATACCTACATAACTGAACCCACAAAAGCAGGTCTTAGAATCATGTCCTTGAGCATCCTGATACCTTCCAGGTACATGCATGTATGACAGCCTGTTATCTGAGCTGGTAGAAGTTGGGGGTAGACCCCAGTATTAGGACCAGTTGGGGGTCCTTGTCATTGTCTATTGTCTTTCTGTTTCTCTCAGAGATTAAATAAATACATAAACTTATTAACTTAATTTTTAAATTTAATTCTTACAACAACCTTAAGCCATAACTACTATTATCTTTACATCATAGAAATAAAAATTGAAATTCTGATAGATATCTTTCCCCAGGTCAGTTTATCAATACTAGGGCTAGAGTCTTTGTGCAGTTGGCCCTACAATAGACAGCCACCCTCTTTAAGATATGCTGTTTTTGTTGTTGTTGTTTTTACATAAAAAGACAGATAATAATAATTATTCTTAAGCTCTTAAGAAATAGTGAAACAAAATACATAAAGTATTCACAATGCTCCCTGGAACCTCACTAACCAGTCAGTAAACTTGTAGACCATTCATCCTTTCATAGTCTTAGAACAAAACAAACCAACAAAGAAAAATAGTTTTACAGGCCAGATGGTGCATGTTAACACAATTCTCTGCAAGACTGACCAGTATGTGAGGGTTCCTAATGGGTTTACATTGGAAGAACTCTCTGAACACACTGGGCATGCTTGTGCTCATGATCCAGGGCTGTCCTAGCTGGGTGGGACCATGGCATGGGGACCCTGTTGGGAGTACATGTCTCTCTTACTCATGGAAGAAAGAAAGTTTAAAATAAAAGAATAAAGATTTTAGAAAAATACTTTCAATGGAAGATGATATACAAGCATGTCAGCAAAGATACAAATTTCTAATTCATTTATGAAAGTTAAAAGTTGAACTTTTAAGTGAGTGGATTATTAGGTAAATCAACAGCAAGATGCCTATCATAGACTCAGTGAGTTCATTCAATTATCATCTTGTAAAGGTTGCCACTTACATGTGAAAGAAATATTAATAATAAATCAATATAAACAAAGTACAATCCATTAGAGAGTTATAATTTAGTAAGGTTGAAAAAAATTAGAAGTCTCATTTATTTAATCATTTGTTTACAAATATATAGCAAATGTCAACTACATGCCAGGAACTATGTTAAAAATTTAAACTATTGGGTCATTGGAAAAGTCATGACATAGTTTTCTTTTTCTTTTTTTTTTTAATGCAAAATGTGTCATGACTTTCCCAACAACCCAATGTTAGAGAAGACATCCTGAGCAGATTCAGAAGTACAACAGGGAAACTGCTATGTCATGATAGCACATTATCAGGCTATTCCAAAAATCTTATGGGCCAATGACATAGAAGAAATAAAAAGCTCTCAAAATATCTGTTGCAATGTTGGAGTCAAACTGCAAACTGTAATTGCCTGCTGAGGAGATCTCCTTTGATGTTTTACTCCTACTTACAAAATCTCCAGGAAATAGTTTAGTAAGATCAGCTTTACGAGGACAACGCCAACATAAAGACTTCAATGAAACACTATTTGTTTTTTGAAGATGTAATAAGCCCTCTACTATGAGTGGAATTTTTTTTTTTCAGTTAGAGTTCTTGATGTTTCCTGAGAATAGAATATATTAGAGATGCAAGAATCCCTCATGAATAACTTAGAGTATCTTGTGTTTGGGGAATGTCTTCTGTTTGGGCTTCTAATTAATAATCTTATCAATTTTTACACTGAAAACTGATAAATTTCTGGCTGAACGTTGTCATCAGGCTTAATTTTCCTACCTAGTTCAAAAAGGTTTTTTTACATACTTTGCTATACATGTATAATATATTTAAAACTATAAATGTGGAATTGAACCATATCTAAAGGTTCTCAATTTTAGGGAATGACATTTATGGTATACACTTTAATATTAATCCTTTAAGTAATCATCACCATATACTACTAATTAATATTTTCAGTGTCTTAATAAACTCAGAGATGACAAAAATAGTTGAAACATAATTTATCCTTGTACATATGCTAATTTTGTTTCTTCTGTTTAAATTTTAAACTTTTACATATCAAAATAAATTTTTATTAAACATTTGTACTCTGTAAACAATTTCATTGAAGATTCTAAGCATACAGTCAATAATTTTGAAAGAATAAAAGAATTTTCATTATTTTTTCTTACAGTAAAACATGTTCTCAGTTCAAAAAAATTGATTTAAACAACTAAAAAGACAACTTCTATATTGTTTATACTGTGAAGTCAAAAATAGCTGTCCCTATCCTGTATTTCTTTTGACAGAATTAAATTGCATTTCTGATGTGTCAAACTGGAGACTATCTTGTTGGCCTGCAACACGGTGCAATACAAATACACGTACAAAGTATGTGACAAATTACAAGTATGTTCTTTTTAATATAAAGCACTATGTATCAATTCACACATTTGTAGAGAAGTGGCAAGTGGAAAGTTACTTAAGTAAATATATGTTCACATAAGGTGTGAGCAATTCATTTTATTTGTCTATCAAAAATCCAGAGCCCTTTCTAAGAATTACTTTTATTTTTATTCAGAGCTGCTGTGTCCATTATAACATTTCTATACAATTTTACGATACTTAATGACATCTTAATATTGGACTTTATATTTGTATCATCATTGTATTACAATAGTTGTAACTGCACATTTAAATTAATTCGTTTTTATACAACATATGATAATCAATAAACCTATCAACCACTTCCAACCTTTTTATTGCTTTATGTCTTGTACCTTAGAAATGCATTTCTGGGGGACCAGCAGTTACCGTAATGGCTATGTCGCTGGACTCCCATGTAGTCGACTGCAGTTTGTGTCCCGGACCCAGAAGCTTAAAACTCACATTAGGCGTGTGTGTGTGCGTGCCCAAGATCCCAAGAGGAGAATGGAGGAGAAGGGATTGCAGCATGGCCATCCCCCCTAGGGGGGTGATTTCTCGCTTTCTGTCTCTCTGTCTCTCTCTGTTTGTCTGGCGAGCACATGTGCTCTATAGCAAAAACCTCTCAAAAAAAAAAAAAAAAAAGAAATGTATTTCCGGTTATTCTGAAATATATATACTGAGTTGTTACCAATTTCCTTACTCTACTGTGCTTTGGTATTCAAAAACTTTCATCAGTTATCATGTACTCTTGTATCTTTTAAGATGTTTTATAAACCAAATTGTACCCCATAAAGGTGTACAATTATTATATGAGATATTGTGATACAAGGGACCAACTGAACTTCCATGTAATCAACCACAGTTCAAGTCCTGGAGTCAGTGGCTTAAAACTTACACCAGGCACATGTGCGTGCATGCCTAAGATCCTAGGAAGAGAATGGAGGAGAAGGGACTGTAGAGTGGCCATCCCCCCTGGGGTGGGGGTGATTTCTCACTTTCTGTCTTTCTGTCTCTCTGGCAAATGCACATATTCTATAAGAAAAATCTCTCTAAAAAATGTGATACAAATTATTAATTAAAAAAGAGTTAGCTACATAAACACACAATTAAACTACTTAAATTCCAAACATAAATTTTCTCTGTCCTCAATAGTCTTCAAATTTAAAAGAAAAATGCTGTCATCATCTGACATTAATTACTATAGCATAACAGAAAATATGAATTCGTTTAAATAATGTATCCATATCTGTATTAGTGATGTGGAGAAGTAAAATAAAGCTGTAAAGTTAGAGATGAGAAAAGAAAGAGAGTGAAAAAACATATCTGGTATTTGAGCTGGACAGTATACAGTATTTGGATTATTCTGATGTCCTGATGCCTCTTCTCAGACGAACATCTCTCTTTATACTTATGAGATATTCCACCCTATGTCTACAATGATCCTGCATCCTGAGAGCCACTAATTGAGTCAGAAGTTAACACCTGAGCCAAGGACAATCATTCCTCATTTGCCCAGTGGTCTAGGAAGTAGATTAGGAAAAACGATAGTGCTTAAGTTCTATCCTGTCTTCATTACTTCCTAGCTATGTGATCTTGGGCAAGTTATTTAACTTCTTTGCATTTCATTTTTATTATCTTGAAATTGAGGATAATATTAATTTCTAAAAAGTTTTTATAGAAGAAGATGATAATCGCAAAAATTTAGAATTGTTGAAATGAGTAGATGGTGTAGCAGTTACATTACTGGATACACACATGGTCGACTAAAGTTCAAGTCCTGACCCTGACGCTTGAAACTCATGCCAGGCATGTGTGCGTTGAGTGCCCAGACTACTGATAGGAAAATAGAGGAGAAGGAATTGTGGCATGACCATCTGCCTTGGGGGTGGGGGAGAAGAGTGATGTCTTGCTTTCTGTTTCTTTGTCTCTCTCTGTCTCTCTGGTGAGCTCATGTGTCCTATAGCAAACAATCCATCCTAAAAAAAATTAGAATTGGTAATATATATATATATATAGTAAGAATTCTATATTGCTTAGTGACTAAAAGATGAAATCAGATCTTTCTCTAATGAGTGGATAGATACAGAAAGAGGTGGGAATTGGCAATCTAGCAATGCAGAGGGCAGTGCATACACAGACACACAAGACACACACACACACACACACACACACACACACACTTACCCACATATAAATTCATTTTTTAAAAATCAAGAGAGGGCCAGCTGGTGGCATGTGGTTAAGGCAGCTGGACCCTACAGCACTAACTATGTGCACTGAGCCTTGACATGGTAGCTTGAAAATCATCCCAATCACATGTGCATATGTGCCCAAACTCCAGAAAGGAGAAATGGAGAAGGGATTGCGGTGTAGCTATGTCCCCTGGAAGGGTGCATTTTCTCATTTTCCTTCTGTTTCTTTCTCTCTCCAATGACCACACACACCCTTTAGCAAATCAAACAAAAACAAAAATAAACCAAAAATTCAAAATAATAGCAATAATTTTGTATAAATAATTATATCCCCTAAATCAGTCATTTGGAAGAACATTAGATATAAAAAACAGAAGTTGAATTATATAAAGAGTGTTACTCTCTATTTCTGGTTATCAGCATCTCTTGGAGAGGGTCTTCCAATTGAGAAAATCTTTTATAAGACCTAGAATGTATCCAGGTGTGGGAGTCAGAGCACTAAAGCAGGGCCCTTGAGGAGAAGTTCTGAGAGGATGAAACAATGAGCGTCTGGTGAAATCCAATCACATTCCAGTTCCCAAGAGTTTAAATTACACAACTACTAATTCAAATCCCATATTTACATATATCCCCATTAGTTCTTACAAATAGAAATACAAGGTATGTGAGGTTAGCTTTGATCTTTCAGCTTAGAAAAGCCAAATTTAACATTCGAGCTAATACATGTCAGCCCTCAGAGCTAGGCCAATGCTAAACAAACAAAGAACTCTGCTACAATATGAGGCAAAGTGAGAGATAAGAACACACACTGTAAGTTGACAGATACACATATCTGGCCCAGGAAAATAAGTCAGGATTAGAGGGAAGGCAGAATTCTTTGTAGAGTAGAATGAACATTTTCATCATTAATATAAATAAATGTTGCAGTTGAAAACTAATGCTTTTCAAGGACCTAACAAGATTATTTTGTATTCAAGTGATGGTCCAAATGTGTACATGTGTATATATGTGTGTGTTGGTTAATTTGTTTCCTGAGTCTCCTCCAGGAAGTGATTCAGGGATTCTTCACTCCTTGGCTTTGCTTCTATCATCACTTTCCTCAAGTCAAAAGAAGAGAGAAAAGGGGAACCAGCAGTTAGAGTAATGGCTATGTTGCTGGACTCCCACGTAGTTGACCACAGTTCGCATCCCGGAACTGGTGGCTTAAAACTCACGCCGGGCACATGTGCGTGCCTGCCCAAGATCCCAAGAGGAGAATGGAGGAGAAGGGATTGCGGCATGGCCATCCCTACTGGGGGGTGATTTCTTGCTTTCTGTTTCTCTGTCTTTCTCTGTCTGGCAAGAACACGCGCCCTATAGCAAAAAACCTCTCCAAAAAAAAAAAAAAAAAAAAAAAGAAGGGAGAAATCACCTTTTTGAGGAAATGAAAGAAAAGGAGGGAAGAGGGGGAGACATTATTGTAGTTGTGGTTGTTTCAAAGATAGAGGATGCTTGTGTATGTGTTTAGGGAGCAGCATTTTATAGAAAGAAACCTCTCCAAAAAAAAAAAAAAAAAAAAAGAAAGGAGAAAAGGAAGAAAAAGCATGATTACTTTTTTAAAACCCTGTCTGAGTATCACACAGCATTCATCTGACATTCTATTGGAGAATTCGAGGCTCTGAACAAACTAATATGCAAGAGAACAGAAGTGTAAGGAAGTGGGAGTCACAGGTTTTCATGGAGACACAGTTCCCTTGTGACTGTAAGAGGATAAGAGGGAATGTAGGAGCAGAATTATAGGGAGAATTTTAAACCTTTTATTAGCAGGACTTTGAGCTGAAGTCAGTGGAACGTTTTGGGCGGGGGAATAGCTTGCTGTGACATATCAAAAAGCACCTCTCTGAGTGCTAAGTTGAGCAGTAGCCAAAAATTAAAATGGGGAAGCAGAATAACAATTAGGATGAACTCTTCATGTCCATTTCTTATTTTGATAACATTTTTTCTTCTTCTGGATTTGTAACAGCACTTTTCATGCTAAACAAACAAGACTTTTTGAGATAGGCTGAAAATATGATTAAATTTGCCATTCATTTCATCTTTATTTGTTGAAGTTTTGCTTGTGAAACATAAAACGAATATTGCATCTCCTGTCTCCTTTTTACCTGGATTTCTTCACTTTAGAAGCCAAAAAAAGTAAATACTAATAATTTCAAATTTGTTTTTGCTAAAAAGATATGTATCAGTTATACACAAAAAGATAAGAACACACTTCTTTTTAAGGAACAGTTACAAATCTTTAGCATTCTTGATAAAAGGACAGACTAAGAGCTGGCTGCCCATCCCTTTTTCAGTGCTTTTAACACCCACGCAAGACCTTCAATTGCAGCAGTCCTATAACACAGTATGGACAAGGCATTGGAAAAACAGTGAAGGATTCCCCATCCACCCTTCAGTCATTGTCATTTTTAGGCTAGTTCTGCATTTGTAAAGACACCCATTCATCTATTAAGCAATATATCACCAAGAACCTACAATGAACTTGGTAGTAGCTTAGTGGTTTGTGTATATCACCTCCCTTAATTCTCACAACAAATCTATGTGGTAGATACTATTTCTATGTCCATTTTACAAATGGGAAATCTGAAACGCAGAAATATCTAATCAATTTTGCATGATGACACATCTAGCAAGCAGAGGAGCTCGACTTAATGCCTAGGAAATGTGAATGTAATACCTGTGCTTTTAACTACAATGTAACACTGCTTTTTACTTTATAAGAAAAACTTCTACTTTTCAAGAACTGTTGATTCGATTTTCTGGAATGTTCAGGTAAAAGCATCTTGGACTGGCCGCAGAGGCCCAATGGTAACTCCAGATTTCGGGATGCTGGTCCCACCTATAGGGGTTGTGGGTTTTTATGTGGAGGTTATCTGGTACCTTCTAGGCATGTGCACTCATGATCCAGGCTGGCTGGGTCTGGAGGTGGATCATGGCATCAGGACCCTTTTGTGGATTCTGTTTCTCTCTCTCCCTCTCTCTCTCTGTCTCTGTCTGTCTGTCTGTCTCTCTCTCTCTCTCTCTCACTGAAGAAGTAAAAATAAACATCAAAAAAAGTATTCTCTGGCCAGCCTATGGCATTGTGGTTAGGGTGACTGGATCGCACATGGACAACTGTGGTTCGAGTCCCAGACCCAGTGGCTTCAAAATTACACTGGTTGCATGTGTGTGCATGTGCATTTGTGCACCCTAAATCCTGAAAGCAGGAGGAACAGAGGAGAAGGGATTGTGGCATGACTATTTCTGGTGAGAAGTAGTTTCTCGCCTTCTCTCTTTCTCTCTTCTTTGTGCTCTCTGAAGTGAGTATGCCTGCCCTCTGGTAAAACTTTAAAAGTTAATAAATAAAGCATCTTTAACTGATATCGTTGTGCTTTTTTTCTTTAATGCATAGACTGTTAGCCTTTTATAAGCTCGTAACTTCATGTTATACTCAAACACATGTCCCTAATGCCTAGATTGGCAATCCTTTTTAACAGTATTATTATATTCTATCTTTTAAAAATACTTATTAATTTGGAATTCATTTTTTGAAAATATAAAATAGACATGGAGCAGTCTAACTCTAATTGTTCTTTAACCTAATGTTGCAACATGTAAACTTATATGTTAAAATCTCACCTTTGGTTAATTTTCATATGTTTATTTTTGCCCATAATTCTTACTAGTTTGTCTAACTACTATTACTGCAACAGAATACAGTATATTTGCAGAGTAAAATTTAATTACTTAATCATGACCTTGACTTATACTGCCTAATATATCTGCTCCTAATAATGTCAGAGAGTTTAGTACTCTCCTTAGATTTTCTCTTCTCAATTTTTCTATATTCTATTTGTAGTCTCTTTATCTTCTCTATTCTACTTATAAGAATATGTTTTGAATTTTATCAAATGCTTTTAAACATTTTTAGGAAAAATTATATGTTTTAATCTAATACTATAATTGATCATAGCAATGTATTTCCTTTTTTTTTAGAGAGAGAGATTTTTACTACCGGGAATGTGCACTCGCTGGAGGGACAGAGCGAGACAGAGATAGGAAGCAAAAAATCACTGCCCCCCCCACCACGAGGGGATGGCCATGCTGCAATGCCTTCTCCTCCATTCTCCTCTCGGGATTTTGGGCACGCACACACACGTGTTCATATGAATTTTAATCCACTGGGTCCAGGACTCAAACCATGATTTAATACCTGGTCCAGCAATATAACCATTATACATACCATCTACTGATCCTTGGCAATGCTTTTTCTAACATTTTTTTTTTTGTTTTAGGTTTTTTCTATAGGGTGTGTGCACTCTCTGCAGAGAGACAGGACAGAGAGAAAAGAAAAGTGATAAATCACCTTCCAGGGAGGATACCCACACTGCAATCCTTTCTCTTCCATTCTCCTCTGAGGACTTTGAGCATGCACCAGGCACACACACACTGGGTGAGATTTTCTAGTCCCCAGGTCTAAGACGTGAATCATGGTCAGACATGTGGGAGTCCAGTGCCTTAACCACTATAACACCTGCTAGCTCCATACCTTGCATTCTTTGTAGAACCACTTTTTAAATTTTTTAATTTAAATTTGTTTCATTGTTTTTAAAAATTATTTGTTTGATTTTACTTATCATTACTACAGGGCACACACTAGAGAGAGACAGAGAGAGAAAGGGAAAATGAGAAAGCAAGCCGCCAGGTCTGGGACTCTAACCATGGTCGGCCATGTGAGAGTTAGTGCCTTAACCACCACATCACCTGCTGGCCCCCAGTTTTATTTTATATTTCGCCCCCAACCCCAAACCAAAAGTAGAATCTTTACTTGATTACTGTACATTGTTTAAGTTAATATGGATTATTATTATTACCATTTTGTTTAGAATTTTGAACTTTGATTCAAAATTGAAATCACTTGAATTAAATACACCTCTTTTTGACATCTTCATTTGGACGTAAAGCTATACCATCTTTTATGAAACAATTAGGAAAAATAAAATATTTCCTTCCATAGTCTCAGTTTCCTTCATTCTGTAATTTTAAATGTCTTCAAAGTGCACATATTTAAGTAATTGTTAACAGTCATTGATAAACCTATCTGAATTGGTACTTTAAAAAAATCATTAGGAAGCTTTTTGACAATATTTTGAATGTCAGGGTTTAAATATGTCAGGGTTTTCTAACATTGCTGGGCTCACTTTAGATCACTAATGTATTTCCAGAAAGTTATGTGCATAGTGTTAAACACAGTAATCTTCTGATTCTCAGAATTTTTCCAGTTCTGAGATTTTGTCTTTATTCCCTTTTGTGGTTTTTCTTTTCTATAACTTTTAAAAACTAGATTATGTACTATTTTTTTAAATGTCACTTACCCAAATAACCACAAATTTTAAATTTTATTTATTTTGACATAATTTGCTTTTCCTTATTTAGGTAGTTCCTTATTTAGGTAGATGATAAATGCAGTATTGCTTAGATATAAGACATAAATTTAAATATGGCAAAATTATCTAACAGTATCTAAAAAGATCATTAATTTCTTACCAGTTGAACTCTTCAGGCAAAACTGCGTGGCTCTATTCAGCAATATCGTAAAACTACTTTCTGGGGACCAGCAGATGATATAATGGTTATATCACTGGACTCCCAAGTGGATGACCACAGCTCAAATCCAGGACCCAGTGATTTGCAAATTACACCAGGCATGTGTGCATGTGTGCCCAAAATCCCAGGTAGAGAATGGTGAAGGGATTTTGGCATGATCATCCCCCGGGGGGGTGATTTCTCACTTTCCCTCACACTGTGTCTGTTTCTTTCTCGCTGGTTAACATATGCACCCTGAGGCAAAAACCTCTAAAAGAAAATTCTGTGTTTGTGGGACATTAAACTAGATAGACAGACTGTAGGCTTATTTTTCAAAATGAATCTAAGAAGTTGGTGAATGAGTAAATTGATTTAAAAAATATATTGGGTTGTAGGAAAAGTCATGACACAATTTTGCATAGAAAAAAAATTACATCATTATTTTTCCAATGCCCAATAGTTTTTTAATCTAATTAATTAATAAAACCAAGTATACCCTCAGTAAATAACTGCCTAGAGATATGAAATAGTGATAATATATGAGAGGTCTCAAAAAAGTTTCTGGCATAGAAAATGCGTATTATGGAAAACTATTCATTGATTTCTAGTGTTATACAGAACAATAGCATAACTATAGTTGACAAAATTTTAGTGTATGTTTAAGATAGCTAACACAGAGTATTCTGAATGTTTTCAACACGTAGGGATAAATTTCTGAGATGATAGATATGCTAATTACCTGGTTTGATCATTACACATCATATTAATGTACTGAAAAATCACACCATACCCACAAAAATATGTACAAGATTATGTACCAATAAAAAACCTTCCAAAATTTTTTTTTATTTTTTATGAACATCTAACATATTGAAAGGTGACAATGTCGGCCCTCATGCGATAATAAGATGTTAACATCCCTACCCCAAAAATAAATGTATTCTTTTTCTACTAAGCAATCTATAACTCATAATATTTGAGTAGGCTATTCTATTTAAAACAGAAATGAAATGTTTATAAATTACATATTTTTCTGCCTACCTGAACACTCCAAAATTTGGAAACTCTTATTCAGCATTATTTTTATGGCAATAAAATCATTTACACAGGTTCAATAAAAATTTGTCCTCCTTTTTTACCAGGTTATGATTGGAAACACTTATCATGCAACTAAGTCCTTTGATGAAATGCCTTATTTGAGATTGATACTTATAACACCAGATATGAACAGACTTAGAAACTAAGGTTAACTTTGTAGAGACAATTACCACAAAGTCCTCTTGAAAAAATTGACCTTATATCTGGCTTATAGGGTTCCAAATTTTCCAAGTAAGGATCATCTTTTAAAAAGGTCCGGGGGAACCAGCAGTTAGCGTAATGGCTATGTCGCTGGACTTCCACGTAGTCGACCGCGGTTTGCGTCCCAGACCCGGTGGCTTAAAACTCATGCCGGGCGTGTGTGTGTGCGTGCCCAAGATCCGGAGAGGAGAACGGAGGAGAAGGGACTGCGGTGTGACCATCCCCCCGGGGGGTGATTTCTCGCTTTCTGTCTCTATGTCTCTCTCTGTCTGGCGAGCACATGCGCACTATAGCGAAAATCTCTCCAAAAAAAAAAGGTTCTGGAGCCTTTGAATATTTTGGAGTCATTGAGAAAGGAGGAATTTGGCCAAACCTATAGGTACTAAAGTTGAAATTACAAGGAAAATTTTTTTCTTGGTTTACTAGTTTCATGAGGCTTTTAGGGGCTGGCAAGTGGCATGGTGGTTAAGGTGCTGGAATTTCACAAGGCCGACCATGGTTCAAGTCCCAGACCTTTCTCACTTTCCTTCTCTCTTTTTGTCCCTCTCTGGTGAATTAAAAAATAATAATAATAAAATAAAAATAAGCCCTAATAATAACAAAATAATATTTAAAATAAGTCATTCTTTTTAAAAATGTAAAAAATAAATAGAATTTTAAAAATAAAAAGAGGTTTTTAAAAGTCCAATGCAGTTCTTTGAGCAACACAAATTTAGGCATGCCTGTATAATAAGTTGTCATTCTTACTTCTCTTATATTAATAATTAGGCCAAATCCATTGAGATTCATCTTATTTTCAAAAGCAAGCCTTTAAAATATTTTTTTTCTTTTTATTAAAAAAGGACGGATAATTAGAGTAAAATTTTGTGTTTAAGTGGAAAACTGTTCATCTCCTATAGCACACCCCTCCTGGCTATCTGACACAACTGTTCGTGGTCTTTGAGCAATTTTGTATCTCTTCATAAATTACAAGCAACTGATGGATGTGCAAATTCTGTTTAGTCTATGTGAAAGTTTTGATTCATCCCTGCTTTCCTGGAAAAACTAATTTTACCTTACTGCAAGACAATGGCACTGGATCCCATTATGTTATCCAAATTGTCCATTTTTCCTAAGTGTTCAATTCTTGGGGTGTGGCTCTCCAACATAACCTTTCCAATTTTTCTTCTTCTACATGATTTGACATCACTGAAAAGTAAAGCCTGACTACCCAGATCCCTACCTACATCCTAAACTGCCTTCCTGCCGACCCTTTTATCCCACAGATCAGAGGGAGCTGAATGAAGATCAGTGACTTGACACGAGTGTCCCTGTGTCTCCATCACAGCAAAGCCAGTCTCTTGGAAGAGTTGCTGAATGGGTGACAAAGGAAGTCAAAGGAAATTTTTGGATCATTCATATTTTTATCCAAGAAGAAAACATCCTGGTCTAAGAGCTTCAAGAAACACAACCTTCCTCACCTGACTAGTACAAACCTCTTAGGTCAGTATTTCTCATCTTTCATTTTAGTCAACCCCATTTTAGGTGTCAGATCTTTTTTTAAATTATTTATTTTATTTCTTTAGTATTATTTTTAAAGTTGCTATAGGATAGATGCACTCACCAGAGAGAGACAAAGAGAGGGCAAGTGAGAAAGCAAGCCACGAGGTCCAGGACTTGAACCACTGTCTGACTTATGGGAGTTTAACACCTTGACTGCCATGCCACCTGCTGGCCCCTTGATACCTGATCTTATGGATCCAAATTTTTAGAGAAACAACAGCAAGGGTCAGCAGATCACGTAGTGGTTAAGTCACTGGACTCCCACATGGATGACCAGTTCAAGTCCCAGACCTCTTGTCTTGATATTCATGTGTGTGTGCCCAAGATCCTAGGAGACAAATGGAGGAGAAGGGATTGTGCCATGGCACATTCCCCTTTGAAATGATTTTTCACTTTCCCTCTCACCATCTCTGTGTTGCTCTCTCTCTCTCTCTCCCTGGTGAGCACATGAGCACTATGGCAAAAGCCTCTTGAAAACAAAACAAAACAAAAACACAACAGAAAGCCTGGACTTTGCCACCACCACTCAACAAATAGTTCAAATGGTTTTACAGGGAAAATTTCAACAAGAATCCTCAGAAATTGGATTGAAATTGCTTTTTCACTTGCCCCCTCCTGCCTCACTCTACAATTAAGATTGTCACTTGTTCAGTGATAAATTATATTTATTCATCTCGGTAAAAATGGATCTTGAGTGTGTTGAATTTTATTTTACCTCTTTTCTCAGAAAGCACTGGTAGTTGCAAAATTCCACCCTATTGTGATCCAAGAAACATCTAACTGCAAAGGACCACCCTGTACACACATATTCCAGAGAAGACTCACCTCTACCTTCCTTCAATAACTCATATTAGCCCAGTCTTTTTTTTTTATATTTATTTAATTTTATTATTTTTTTTAGAGTTTTTTGCCACAGGGTGTATGTGTTTGTGGGAGAGACAGTGAGAGGGAAAGTGCCCAATCACTCCCCAGGGGGGTGGTCAAACTGAAGTCCCTCCTCCTCCATTCTCCTCTTGGGATCTAGGTCACTAACATGCATGCACATGCATCAGATGTAATTTTCAAGCCACTGGGTCCAGGACTTGAACCGATGTCAGCCATGTGGGAGTCCAGGGCTTCAATCACTAATCCACCACTGGCCCGTTAGCTCAGTCTCTATCCTTCATGACTCCTCCTAAATGATGGCTCTTCTCTTTACTAGCCTTTATTAAACCCCAGGCTATCCACTTGGAGAAATTTTCATTCATGAACAATGTCTATACTGTAATAGCCTAAGTAAAGTTATATCCTTAATTCTCTTATGCTTTTTGGGTTTCACATTTTGCTGCCACCAAATTCCCTATTCAAATACAAAAGTTCCTTATTTCTAAACAAGTCCAATGATTAGCATGAGTGTAAGAAATCCTGTTGAAATGTTCATATATATTTGAGTATTTGATTCTAGGCAAAATGGCAGCAGAATGGGATAAGTATAGTTAACAACATTTAAGTTGTTGATTTGTTTGATCTTTTCATTTGCTAACAGAGAGTAATAAGACAGCAAAATTAACTCTGCTTCAACTATATTATGACTACCCATTAATTCACAACCTCACTATTATTGTAAGACAGTATCTTTAGCCACATATTCTCTGATTCTGGCTAATAATTTTTTAAAATGTTAGCCAACCTAAGAAAGAGAGAGGAGTTTTATTTTTCCATGTTTCATATCCATAAATATTAATGAAACTGCTCATTTCATATGCTAAGTAACAATTTGTATTTCTTGTGTGTGTCCATGTGGGTATGCGGCTCAGTTTCATAATTATTTCACTTATTTTTCTATTGATAATTTCATTTTTTTAACTTATTTTAAGAAGTATTTGATTATTTATATATATAAATGTTATTTTTATATATACTTTGCCCTGTGCCTTTTTACTTAATAATATTTTGCTTCATTTGCATTTAATAACATATGCATTTAAATATGTAGTCTTTCCTTTATAAATCATAAAATTATCTCTCTTTAGCAAGCTCTGTAATACCAAAAATTATTCTATTGATTTTTCTATACTTATTTAGAGCTTTTAAAAATATTTACATAAGAAAATTATTTAGTTCAGTCTGAGTGCAATGTTAGGTAGGGACATTTTTTGTTTTTGTTTTTTTCAAAATGGATACCAACATAGCCTTTAAGTATTTTCTAAATAGTCTATTCTTATATTTGACATATCTAATATTTATAAGCCAACTTCATTAGTTGGGTCTGTTTTGTGGTTGTGTATTTTGTTCATTGGTGTATTTCTACATTCCTAAACCAATACTATATGTCTTTTTTTTTTTAAGAGAGATTTTTGCTCCCTGTGTGCTTGCCAGAAAGACAAAGTGAGACAGACAGAAAGTGAGAAATCACCCTCCAGAGGAGATGGCCACATGGCAATCCTTTCTTCTCCATTCTCAGGATTTAGGGCAGGCACACACACACATGCCTGGTGTGAGTTTCAAGCAGCCAGGTCCTTACTCAAACTGCGATTGACTATATAGGGGTTCAGCAACCTAACCATTCTGCCATCTGCTGATCCCAATATTACGCGTTTTGGTTGTGATTGATTTATAGTGTTTTGATATCATGTTGGACAAATAATCTTTATTATCATTTTCCAAAGGTAGTTATATTCAGAGCAGAATTTTTATATCAAAATTCAAATCACATAAATATCTTAGCATAGTACTCACAATATTATTCTTATGTTTAGATCAGATCTTTCAAATTAACTTTTTAAATCACATAGAAATCTTAGCACAGTGCTTCTTTTATTTACTTCTCAAAAACAAATAAGATAACAATGGACTATTTGGTCTTACCCTATAAAGAAACTATTTGAAAATGCTCATCCTATCCTATCCTAAGAAATGCTTTAATATTGATAAATAAGAATTGATTTACTTGGAAACGTAGATTTCTGAAACTATGCAGACCCTTCTTCAATTTCATTATTCCAATCTGATAAAAATTATTACTGAAAGTGTTCACTTTTTTTTGCAGTAGTAAACATTTTACAACTGCAAATTATATATTTTTTAAAGAAAGATTTATTGTTAATTTTTTTTTGTCAGGAATGCTCTGTATACTTCCATAGACTCTGCCACAATAAAGTATGTGTTAACATTTTCAGTAGAAGTGTGGCTGGTGTTATTAATTATATTCAATTAATTGCATGCTGGTTGAGTTCTATTTATTTTATACCTGCTAAAGTAAAATTGTGCCAAATTTCATTTGTACCCTAAGTCATATATGAATTCAGTTTGAGACATAGATAGAAGTATTGTTTCTGACATTGGAATCAGCAAAGGGTAACAGACAATAACATGCCTGATTACTAAAGTAGAAGATGTAAATTCTGCTACATTTCTATGCATTAAAAGCCTCAGAATCTCTGAATTTTAATATAAAATACAATGAAGTGTATCAAATGAGATTCCCCTATCTCGCCTAGTAATAATGTGGTTAAATCACAATGTGAACACTTTAAAGGGCAAAAAAAATAGCTTTAAAAAACCTTTGCCTCACTAAGTTTCGAGAATATCTCATTTTATTTCAAAATCTTATTGAACTTTCCTGCACTTTCTTCCATGACTGACTTTTACAATATTAGTGTCTTGGTTGTCACCTCACCTAAAGAACCGAAGACAAGAATGGTGAATGATTCGGTGGCAAGATATAATCTCGTAATTGGACGCAATGAAACTAAAAGATGCAGAAGTACGTTAAAGAAAGGACGATCGTGTATTTCAACTCTGACAGGGTGTCTGCTTAACCATGCCCTATTCATAGTGATGAACAGTAGTGGCACTCAAATAGCATAAGCTTTTAAAAATACAAAACCATAGCCTATCATTTCCCTGTGAAGGGAATTCAACTTAAAATGAAGCTCCAATTTCTCTAATAAATGGTGAAATTCAGATATTATTATGCCTGTGAGACCTAACTTGATTAAGACATAAAATTTCACTAGACAGTTTTGAGCAGTAAGAAAAGAAGACAGAGTATCTTTATTTTTCTTTGAAGGATTGAAACTAGTGTCCCCTATAATCCCATTGTATATGAAAAATGAATAGACTTTATTTTATATGAGTATAATCAAATCATCAGGACAAAACATAGTCTAGTGGTTAATAGCATGACCTTCAGAGACAAACTTCCTGAATTCAGCCTCTTGCTCCAACGCTTACAACCTGTGGGACTTTGACTATGTTCCTAAACCTGTCTGTGGTTCAGTGTTCTGGATATTAAAATTGGGAAAATAAGAATACCTTCCACGTAGGATTACTATAATAGTTGAGTCTTTTATACCTTATGGAGAACTGAAAAAAAATGTGTACGTTAGAAGTTTTGACACATTAGAATATTTTGTATGGCTTTTTAAAAGAAACTTTACCCCTATCAGGAGGAAAGACATGATTTCATTTTTATTTATAAATGTTATAATTGCTATTACATGGAGAATACATTATGGGGTCAGGGAAAAAAGAATGTAAAATGAACTAAGCTACATTGCAATAAAGGTTACCCAAATTTAAACAGTCAATGTTTTGGACCAAAGTATTAACAGAAAAGATTGGAATACATCTTATAGATAGAGTTATGGCACTTCCTGCAGAGTGGGTAGGTATGTGATAGTTTGTATTTTAAAACTGAATGAGACAGTTGATGCTTTTCTCCAAGGACATTTCGATGTGTGATTTTGACATCTTGTAGACATAAGATGACTAACTGAATAACTAATGAGTGCTTTTTTTAAGGAGAGATTTTCTGCTATAGGGAGTGTGCGCTCACTGGACAGACAGAGATAGAGACAAAAAGTGAGAAATCAGCCCCCACTACCACCAAAGGGGATGGCCTTGCTGCAATCCTTTCTCTGCCATTCTCCTCTCAGGATTTTGGGGTCACACACACACACACATGCCCAGAATGAGTTTCAAGCTGCTGGGTCCAGGACTCAAATTATAGTCAGCCATGTGGGAGTCCACTGATGTAACCATTACATCATCTACTGGTCTCACTAATGAGTTATTTTTGATGTGCTTTTTATAGCCTTAAATTCCCTGAGAGCACCCAATTCTGTGTT
The DNA here is from genome assembly GCF_000334495.1 of Tupaia belangeri chinensis. Lineage (NCBI taxonomy): Eukaryota > Metazoa > Chordata > Mammalia > Scandentia > Tupaiidae > Tupaia > Tupaia belangeri. Next base: position 4,715,311 of record NW_006159867.1, on the reverse strand, counting down.
TTTTGGTTTTCTTTACTTTTTGTTTTTGTTTTTTCATAAGCTGTATTCATGGAACTGATTAATTAGACAGCCTAGCTTGGCTACACAACCAAAGAAACTGCTGGAGGGACAACTCAATGGCCTGGTGGTTAGGGGAACTGAATCCTACATAGTAAGTTGTGCCATTTCAGTCCTGGCCTGGTACCTTGAAAAACATGTCGAGTGGAGCCCTTCTTCAAGAGGCAGACAGCTCCATGGCTCCTGTGATCTAGCCATTTGGGGAGAAAGGAAGATGTCCCACTGATATAACTGGGCCTCCAGCATCCAAAACTCGCGTGTTTGGGAAGAAACCGACCATCCACCAGATGACTAGAAATCGCTGCAGGACCACAAGAAATATGGGGAAGCAGGAAAATACCTCTCCCACAAGGGAAAAGGATAGCTCCTCTTTATCCACACACAGTTCAATGGAAATCATGGAAATGTCTGATAAAGAATTCAGAACATTCATAATGGCAAAGCTAACAGAGATGGAAGAGAAGAGAGACAAGGAACTGCTGAAGAGGAAGGAGAAAGGAGTTGAAGAGTTCCAGGAGGTGAGGAAATTCATGCTAGATCTAAAAGAGGAATTTCACACTTTACAAAAGAATCAGATGGAACTGTTAGAGATGAAGGCTATAATACAAGAAGTCAAAATCTCCCTTGAAAGTATTAAAAGCAGACTAGATCATACAGAAAATAGAATCTCTAATGTAGAAGAGAAAATGGTTGGCCTAGAAAAATCCACCGCGAAGACTGAGAAAATGGCCCAAAAATTTGAGAATAATATGCGAGAAGTACTAGATACCATCAAACGTCCAAACATCCGGATAATAGGCATCCCAGAAGGTGAAGAGACTCATAAGGGCATTGATAATCTATTCCATGAAATCTTACAAGAAAATTTTCCAAACCTGGAGAGGCACTCAAAGATTCAGTCCCAAGAAATACAGAGGACCCCAAATAGAATCAACCCAAGAAGATCTTCTCCAAGACACATTATAGCCAGATTGACCAAAACCACAGACAAAGACAAGATACTAAGACTGGCAAGAGAAAAAAGGCAAGTTACCTACAAAGGGTATCCCATCAGACTAACGGCAGACCTCTCATCGGAAACAATGAGAGCGAGGAGAGAATGGGAAAATGTATTCAAAGTATTAAGGGAAAAGCAATTTCAACCGAGAATTCTGTACCCAGCAAGGTTATCGTTCATTTGGGAAGAAAAGACACGAACTTTCCCAGATAAACAAAACCTGAAAGAATTTACCAGCACCAGACCGGATCTCCAAGAAGTTCTTAAGGGAGTGCTATGTCAGTAAAATTAAATGCAGACACACAGAAATAAGAGTTCAGAAACTAAGAAAATGGGCAACTTAATTGTAGGGCCAAAAGCTGGAGTTGAGTATTACATCCCAGATTTCAATCTGGAACATCGAACCTCAACAGATACAGAAGAAAGATTAAGTACATGAGACTGAACTGATGAAACAGTATTCTACGACTTGACTAAAATATTGCTGCTTTTCTTCTAAGCTTTGTTGTCTGGTTTTAAGGACTTTTGTCCTGTCTTCAGCTATCAATAGATTCATGTTCCTACTATTTGAACAGAATACTAACCTGTTTCTAGGCTTTAAGTTTCAAAGAAATATCCTTACCAGTTCAAAACTGCTTTTCTTGAAACCATTGGCTGATCTTGCTATTGAAAGTAGTTAGATTACTTATGATATTGTGTGACCAACGAAATGTTGGGGGGAAAGGGATTGAAGACAACTGTAGACAGCAGAGATAGTGTAATAAGAGAGTGGAATAGGGCAGAGGGCTAGACATGGGGTAAAAAAACATATATATGAAAGTAGAAATGGAATATTATGGATGAGAACATGCATTACTAAGCCACTATACAGTACATTCTAGATGGGAAATCACATTTAGAATGTTGTGATGATGCTCAGGGAATGAATGAAAATTAATAAAAAAAATTCAGAAGAAAAAAAAGCATTAAAAATACCTATTTGATGACTGCAGTTAAGCTATATAGCCCTAGTTAGGTGCTACTTTATAGTATGTTCATTCTATTCACTGAAGTTTATGCCTAAAGTCAGACTTGTGTTCATGGATATGTACATATCAGCTGTGCTTGCTGTTGAAAATATTTAGATTTATTAAGATATTTAGTGAAACAATAAAATGGGGGAGGCATAGAAAGCACCAATAGATACCAGACACAGTGTGGGAGGAGGGTGGGAGATGGCAGAGGGTGAGATAGGGAATCAAGAATGGGGAAAAAGGCAAAATATACAGAAAACAAGAAATGGAAAATGATTTGTTGACAATAACACATATGTTGATGTGCTTGATTGAGCCAATATACAGTGTATTCTCAATGGAAAAATCTCATTTTGTAAAAAAAAACATGTCGAGTGTATATGCGTGTGTGCCCAAAATCCAGGCAGGGTAGAGAAATGGAGGAAAGAAGATTGTAGTGTGACAACACCCCACGAGGGATGCTTTATCCCTCTCTCTCCATTTCTGTCTTGATCTGAAGCATGTGTGTACCCTCTGACAAAAATAAATAAATAAATAAATAAATAAAATAAAAATAAAAATGAAAAACTTTGCTGGAGCTCTAGCTTTGAACTGGCCTGAAAAAAAATAACTTGTCAGATGTTTCTTTGCAATTCAATTGAGAAAAAAAAGGTGTCTTTGTGGGACTAAGAAAGCTCTAAATAGTCTGTGCCTGGATAGTCCTCACACCACCAACGTTTTCCTGTACTTTCTTTACCATAATTGAAAGTCTTATATGAATATGCTCTTGCATTTTTTGGACCTTCTCAATCTTAAGACTTCTTAAATGTTTACAATGGGATTCAGGGATTGAATGAAAAAGAATAAATGATAACTCCTCATCTTTATCTAGAGAAATTGACTAAACTAAAAGCCATATGCGGAGAAGTGGGGCACTGCTAAGGTATAGCTTTATAGCTAAAACTTTATTTTGGACACATTAAGTTTGACATGCTCATTAACTAGGTCACATTAAGTGGAGCTAATACATAAATAGTCTAGACTATAGAGAATAAACAGAGCCTAGAAATAAAAGTACAATTTATATAAGATCACTCATGTTATTTTAAACTATAAAAGAAATGACATGAGTATACTTACAGGGATAGTTACAAGGTCACTCAAAGGAGGAGTTAGTAAAGAAGACTAGAGAGATGATTTCACTGAACTAATATTTAAAAAAAAAGAAAAAGTAGGTGTATGTTCAGACAAAAGCCAAATGAAGGGCTGGCCTTGTAGCCTAGTAGATAACATGTGGTCATGCTGTAATTCCTTCTCTTCTGGTTCTCCATCCTGTCTGGATTTTGATCACACATGCACATGCATCCAGTGTGTTTTTCAAGCCATCAAGACCAGAACTCTGTGTGGTCAGCCATGTGGGATCTAACACACTTAACCACCAGCAATGGGGCTGGCCCTCTACAGATCTTTGTCATGCTGTAAAGCAAAAAAAAAAAAAAGAAATAAAAAATATAAAATACTGAGGAAGTGATTATTAGGTGGCAGGAGAAAGGTAAGAGTAATAATATTGTCTTACTTTTTTTATTTTTGTTTGTTTTAGTTTGCTATAGAGTGCATGTGCTTGCCAGAGACAAAAAGAGAGGGAAGGAAAGTGAGAAATCACCCCCCACTGGGAAGATGGCCATGCCACAATCCCTCCTCCTCCAACTCATTAACTAGGTCACATTAAGTGGAGCTAATACATAAATAGTCTAGACTATAGAGAATAAACAGAGCCTAGAAATAAAAGTACAATTTATATAAGATCACTCATGTTATTTTAAACTATAAAAGAAATGACATGAGTATACTTACAGGGATAGTTACAAGGTCACTCAAAGGAGGAGTTAGTAAAGAAGACTAGAGAGATGATTTCACTGAACTAATATTTAAAAAAAAAGAAAAAGTAGGTGTATGTTCAGACAAAAGCCAAATGAAGGGCTGGCCTTGTAGCCTAGTAGATAACATGTGGTCATGCTGTAATTCCTTCTCTTCTGGTTCTCCATCCTGTCTGGATTTTGATCACACATGCACATGCATCCAGTGTGTTTTTCAAGCCATCAAGACCAGAACTCTGTGTGGTCAGCCATGTGGGATCTAACACACTTAACCACCAGCAATGGGGCTGGCCCTCTACAGATCTTTGTCATGCTGTAAAGCAAAAAAAAAAAAAAGAAATAAAAAATATAAAATACTGAGGAAGTGATTATTAGGTGGCAGGAGAAAGGTAAGAGTAATAATATTGTCTTACTTTTTTTATTTTTGTTTGTTTTAGTTTGCTATAGAGTGCATGTGCTTGCCAGAGACAAAAAGAGAGGGAAGGAAAGTGAGAAATCACCCCCCACCGGGAAGATGGCCATGCCACAATCCCTCCTCCTCCAATCTCCTCTTGAGATTCTAGGCATGCATGCACACACTCTCAGGAAAATTTTCAAGGCACTGGGACTGCAAATTGGCTATGTGGGATCCAGTCTCCTTAAGACCCACACCACTTGTTGGACCTATTTGTTTTTTCTTAATATAGAAGATCCTATAGTATGTGGATATTTTCTGGAAGTGATTTAGAATAGAGGGATGAATAAGTGATATGGACAAAGGACAAAAGAATTGCAGAAAAGATGTCCTTGAAGAGTTAAGAAAACAGGATCCATACCACAAATGAAGTTGCCAACCTGACAGAAACAATACATATTACCCATCAAAGAGATGACTATGTGTAAGTACAGTAATGTTTATGGAAATAGTAGACTTGATGATGGGAAAATGAAGGAACACTGTGTTTAATGCTGCTAATTTCTCAATGAAGCATGAGCAAGTTCATAATTAAAAGTAAAACTAGAAAGAAAAGGGATGATAGAATTTAGAGAAGAAAGAAAGCATGAAATTTTTATTTGAGAAAAGGAGGAACTCATACATGCAAGGGCAGAGTCACACAACTGCCTAGCAGCTGTCTTGTGTCACTTGGGATACATGTTGTTGAATTTGAGCAAGGTTTAAGTCCTTGATATGCAGATCAACCTTTTTCCTGATTAAACAAAGATTCTATTTCCACTGCTCCCAAGATTACAATCATTCTGGAGATAAAGAAAAATCCGTAAAATTTTTAAAATGAAGCATATTTTTCCCAGTGGTAGAATTTCCATATAGTAAATAGAAGAGAAATTTTCATGTAACTCATCATTTGAATTATATGTATTATATTATACAAATATAAAATATTCATGTTTGTGTGTGTATTTTTTTAATCATTTGCCTAAAATGTTCTGAGCTCAACATCCTTACTTTTTCCTCATTTCTAAATCTTTGTAAATGTTGCATAAGACTTTTTGAAATAATAGGAAGATGAATATTGCTTTTACCCTATTTGATTTTTCCTGAACATACTGCTTCCCTGCAAGCCACACAATATTTCAATTAAACTAGTGTTTCACTGATGCATACTCTATTGTAATTGCTATTTCTGTAAGTGTACCTTTATATATTTTCCTCCAAAAGATGTTCTGTTTAGATTCTAAGCATGCAAAAGTACTGCACTCTTTCTATTTACCTAGCTTTGTACCTATCCCTAAAAGCTCTGGGGATATTTGCTACTAATGCAAGTGGATATTTATATACTAAGTGTTTGTTTATTTATGACAGTTCCAAAATGTTTGGAAAGTAATAAAAAGAGTCAATAAACTTATTGCCATTGAAATGCTCCCCAAATTTCAATTTAAGTTATGTTTATATTCTCAACATTCAACGGACATTCACAGTAGTTTAGCCACATTCTCCTTTAAAGTAACCTAGAAGCACTGTCGCCACAACTACTGCACTTAAAGCAGTAGCTCCGTAATGAGGTAGTGCCCTTCTGACTTGGGTGATTTCAGGATTACAGACATCTTTTCATCTCATACCATATTTCTTTATCTCTAAAACACATACATACATACATACACACATGTAATGTACTTTATATGTTCAAATGTACCACGGTGCATATTACCTTTCTGTATGTTGAGATCTATCATCTTTGGAAATATACTATTTAGACCATGAATACTGATTAGTGTCTAAAACAAGTTACTTTTTCGTAGATGGTTTATTTATTTCTTCTGAGAGACAGAGAGTCAGCACCATCAATAGGATCTTGATGCTGCCAGCTACCCGTAGCTTTCAGCCCAGCCTCAGATCCTGGCCAAGCAGGTACCTGCCTACGCCCATATTCAGGGAAGACTTCAGAACTGAACTGAAAACTTCCCATATGGTATTGCCTTTCAGAGCATTTCATAAATCAAGTTATTTTTTAAATGTTTATTATGACAGAAATGGATAGGTTTCTCAATTAATGTCCTTGTATTGTTCTCTTAGGATAAGTTTTCAATAATCCACTAACTTCTGTAAGTTTTCCATAGCTGGCAAAATAAATTATCAGAACCCTGACTTGAAACAATAGACAATGATTGTCTCATATTTCTGGAAACCTAGTCAAAATCCAAGGGGACAAGAGGTCTTCACTTCTTCTGAACACTCTACAGGAGAACCAGTTCCCTGCCTCTTCCAGCTTCTGGTGGCTGTCAGCATTCCTTGGTGTTTTTTTGGACATATTAGTTCTGGTCTCTGCCTCCACAGACATGTTGCCTCTTCCTGTCAAATCTCCCACTGTCTCACTCTTAGAAGGACACTTCTCATTGGATTTAGGGCCCACCAGAAAAATCCAAAAGTTTTTTTTTTCTCTCTCTCTCAAGAGCCTTAACTTAATCATATATTTTGCCTTATAAGGTGGTGTTCACAGATTCCAGTGATCGGGGTGTGGAGATATCATTAAGCGGATGATCACTAAGCCTACTACACTCATTATCTTTAATGTCAGAAGGAGTCTGATGTTGCAATTTTTATGTAGTCCAGAGTACGTGTTAATGAGAAGGGAACACTAGGTAGTGGGCAGTGGGATTTAGAGGGAAGACATTCCAGTGATGGGGAAGGTACTAGAGTAATTGGTGGCTCTCTTTATATACCCACTACCTATTTCTTTGACTCATGGCTATTTTAATTAGTGTTTTCATTTTACTATTAAATTTGGTAAACTTAAGAAGTGAGCACGTGATTGCACCAACAGATGGTGTAGCAGTTACGTCACTGGAATTCCACAGTCAACCACTGTTCTAGTCCCAGACCTGGTGGCTTGAAACTCATGCTGGATGAGTGTCCAAGATCCCAGGAGGGGAATGGAGGAGAAGGGACTGTAGCATGGCCAACTCCTGTGGGGGGTGATTTTTCACTTTCCCTTTCACTGTCTCTGTCTCTCTCTGTTTCTTTGACAAGTGCACATGTCCTAAGAAAACCACCTCTCCCCCCAAAAAAATCAAAAAGTGAGCATATGATTACAGTAATACTGGAATGATCATTTTAAATTCTAAATATTGTATTTTTTTACTTATAAAAGAATACTTTAATAACAATACTACATAGAGCAAAATAATTAGTAAATAGTCACTTCCCTGTGTATAAGTATAGGCACATTACAAATCAATACAACAGAGCTGTGCTTTTATGATTACTGACACTCTGGCTTCTCTGTATTTGTGATATCCTGATCACTGACTGGAAGACAGAAGACAATGGAAGGAGATAGATAAAGGCATAAAAAGAAAAGTAAAAAATCAGCATAAAATCTGATAAGAGCAGACATTTATTGGACATATACTATTTTTTAAAGAATTATTTAAATTTTTAATTAAAAAAAATCATCTTTTTTTTTTTTTTTTAAGTTCTATAAGGTATGTATGTGGAGGGAGATAGCGAAAGCAAGCCACCAGGTCCAAGACTTGAACTGTGGTTAGCCATGTGGGAGTCAGTGCCCTAACCACCACAATAGCTGCTGGCTTCAGACAGACATTTACTAGTAACAAGTATAGAATCAAATATTGGAGTAAAATTTACAGTAGTAACTGATTCAGTATTCACAATATTTTATTTTGTCTGTATCACAGATGAGTAAACTGAGGCACAGAGACTTTAATTGAGTAGCTTAAAGTTATAGAGCACAAAGCTAAAGAGAGCCAGATTTAGAAAAATTCAGATAGTCTGATTACACTGTCTGAACACTAATTTCTATGCTATGCGGATTCTCAAAAAAACTATTGGTTTGTAAAAGCAATGGCTTTATTAGCATGTTTAATTTCCATTTAAAAATAAATAAACTTTCATTCTAGGTTGGCAAAGATACACACAGATACTAGTCATCTGTGTCTCCTTAGAGCCTTACTGATGAGTCTCTAATCCAAACAGAACTCACTTTCTCATCCTTTGCAAAGAGATACCTTCAAGTCAGTGTTGCTCATTACCTACTTTGGCCAGGAAAATAACTGTCATTGTTAAAGTTTGGAGCTCTAAAAACAAAGATTTAAAATAATAACACTGAGTCACTCTACATTCAAAATTATCACAGCTTCCAATTATTGATCTCTCCCACACATGAGGTTACATATATTATCTTAACTCTCAGGAGAATAAAAGAGATGAGAAAGACGAAGTTTAGGGATTTTAAACTTGATGATGTTCATTCAAGTGATAAATAGATGAACTGAGACTTGGATCAATCCTGGGCTGAATCAAATGTGTTTGATTTTTCTGGTAGGACAAATTGCTTTTGACAGTATCTTAAAGAGAGGACTGTTAAACTGGCAAAAACTTATAAAAGTACATTAATTTCACCTAAGTGATAGCTAAGAACATAGAAAATCTGTTTTAATGAATAGTTTCAAATCATAATGATTATAAAGATAATTATAGGGGCAATAAATTACATCCATGCATCCTTAGGCTGAAACCTCTCAATCAGTTCCAAGTTCATCACCTCATCATCCCTTTGAAACAAATAAAGAAATGCTCAGGTACATATTACTTAATTTTTTCACTTCAGAATGAACTCAATACAAAAAAATAGGATGTACTTATTCCTAAAGTGTGCAGGTGGAACTGGAAAAACAGAACATAAACCTTTAAGGCCTGTGTTTATAAACATGCTTCCAATTTCATTGGCAGCTGTCACTCCATTTCCAGTAGAAATTGATGATGGATCAAAGAAATACAATAGAATCTGTACCATATTAGCCCATATCTTAAAATTTTGACTTTATTTCTTTTTGAGATGAAGGCTATAAACTTTTATGACATATTCTCCATGAAAATAAAAAGTATGGCAGTACAATTGTTACTGTTTTTGTAAGTGGAAGTTTGAGCATTGACAATATACACAAACCCATCTGTAGTCTTTGTCTCCAAATTCTCACTTATCCTCAGCATAAATAAAAAAAACAAATACTTTTAATAACTTGTAAATACTATAATCATCATCCTAATTTACATTTGCAAAATCAAAAAAAATAATCGCATACTTCAATACCTCATGGTGAACCAGATAAATCCATACAATTTTATCTGTCAGTTAAAAAAATAAAATAATAAATCTGAAAATAATAGGAAACAGAAAAAAAAATAATCATAGTTTACTTGAACATAAGTGGTCTCAGAATCCCAAGTGGATGAAAACTGCTCTTTAGGTTATAATGTTAGTAATTCTGATTTTTAAATATTATAAACATAAATTTCTTTTTTTTTTTTTTTGGAGAGATTTTCACTGTAGGGCACGTGCGCTCGCCAGACAGACAGAGAGAGACATAGAGACAGAAAGCGAGAAATCACCCCCCAGGGGGGATGGTCACACTGCAATCCCTTCTCCTCCATTCTCCTCTCGGGATCTTGGGCACGCACGCACACGCGCCCGGCGTGAGTTTTAAGCCACCGGGTCCGGGACGCGAACTGCGGTCGACTACGTGGGAGTCCAGCGACATAGCCATTACGCTAACTGCTGGTTCCCTAAACATAAATTTCTTATAACTCAGCTATTCAGATGCTGAGATATTCCAATATTCTGGCTATTGTTTTTCTTATGCACTCTTGTGGAGACAAAGACATCAGTAACCAATGTAGAGATTAAAGCACAAGCATGTTCCCTAATCCTGTGTCTTTTTGACCTCCTAACCCTGACTCCAGAAGTATCATTATAGATTGTGTTATGGGATAATTCAACTAACTCCTTTCGATAACAGCTTCAAAAGCTAAGGAAATGTGAATTATTCTAGTTTCTTTCAGTGATCTAACATTAATTTACTATATTTTTTGAAATGCATATTTAATCTTAACATGTATCTAACACAACTGGAATTTATTAGAGCCCTCTTAACAACTCTTTTTTATTTTTAATTTTTTTTTTTTTTTTTTGGAGAGGTTTTTGCTACAGGACGTGTGTGCTCACCAGACAGACAGGAGAGACAGAGAGATAGAAAGCAAGAAATCACCCCCCAGGGGGGATGGCCACGCCACAATCCCTTCTCCTCTATTCTCCTCTTGGGATCTTGGGCATGCACGCACACGCGCCCGGCGTGAGTTTTAAGCCACCGGGTCCGGGATGCAAACAGTGGTCGACTACGTGGGAGTCCAGCGACATAGCCATTACGCTAACTGCTGGTCCCCCTCTTAACAACTCTTGAAGTCAGAGACTAAGAAAATGACAGAAGTTTAAGCTTTGTCAAGCTCCAGTTTCCCTATCTAACAGTTGTGTTTTAATGGACATAGTAAGAATATTTATTTCAGCTTCATGTTCTCTCTTTGTGGTATAAATAACAACAGTTATCTAACAGAATCATTTTGATATTATATATACCAAACAGTACAAAATATCAGAGAGTAAATACACCACAAACTGTAACCTTTTACTAAGTCCTACAAGCATAGAGTGCAGCTCTAAGATTTGGTGTAAATAATGATTTCTAAAGATTGAATTGGTTTCCCTAAAGCAGAGATAATAACACACAAGGTTTTGGTGAGTGTATAATGACTTTATAATTTGATGGTCTGTATAATTTGACATCTGCAATTCCTCAACTTCTTCACCTCATCTCCCCTATTTTCAACATGGAACATCATGATGTGATTCAGTCTGGCACACTTATTCCTGGTGCCAGTTTCTTGAAATAATACTTTGGTTTTTATTTGCTTGTTTTTGTTTTGTTTTGTTTTGCTCAGGCCCCCAAAAGATTAAAAATAAAATAATTGGATTAGTAGTCCTACATTCAAAAGTAAGTCACTAGGTGACGTATGAAGATTTGTAAAGGAGGTATTTAAAACCATTTTGCATTCCTAATTCATAGCCAATATGGTGGTATAAAGAGGCACTTAGATTATTGGAAGGTGGAGGTTTCCTTTGAAGAAAGCAGATTATGTTTTGAAGCACCCTCCAACCCCTTAGGTTGGAGAAAGTTGGTGAATAATCACTTCTCTTTTTAAGTCTTGAGACTATTGTTACATGTCATAGAATATATGGGAAATGATAAACTATGTCTTATTTTTCTGAAAACAGAAAAAGTGAAAGAGGGAGCTGCTGACAGAATGAGCCTGTGGATCAGCTGTGGTGGTTGCTCTCGCACTGAAAGGAGGCCAGTTATGCACATACTAGGGACTGTTTGGAGGACCCAATTCTTATCTACAGTGCTCGAGTTGGTCTATAGTTGCTTCAGAAGGGAGAACTGTGTTATGGATGATGTCAGAAGGATACAATCAACACCCAAAGACACTTGAGTATACCAGTAGCCATAGAGGTTAAAGGATAGTGCTAAGAAGCCAGCTCAAGACGAATCAACTCCCATAATCAGAAGAACCACTTGCTGTAATCCCATAAAGACATCTGAGAAACCCAAGGGACTCCAAGAAAGAAAATGAGCTGCAATTAGAATTTTCTGGGGAAACAACACTAAACTACTTAAGTGTCAGTCAAGTAATATTCTTCCTGGCCCTCTCCTTCCTACCCTAACTTCACCCTGAAAAGGCAATAATAGTGTAATGCATGGAGAAAATAAGAATAGAAACATAAACATGATACATTAAAAAAAAAATGATGTTCCTTTTCCTTTTGTAAGTAGTCAGCCAATAACAAAGGAAAGCTGGAAGGGGAGTTTTTTGTTTTTTTGTTTTGTTTTGTTTTTTAAGAAAGATTTTTGGAATAGGGCATGAGCACTCATGGGAGAGACAGAAAGTGAGCAATCACCCCCTGGGGGTGGTCACACCACAATCCCTTCTTCTCCATTCTCCTCTCAGGATCTTAGGTGTGTATGCACATGCACCCAGCCTGAGTTTAAAACTGCCAGGTTCAGGACTTGAACTGTGGTCAACTAACGTGGGAGTCCAGCGATACAATGCCATGGCCCCAACAATTTTTAATTTTGAAAGACCTTCAGAGTTCTGTATATCAATACAAGTTAGTAAAATGAGATGGTTCTTGGTACTTAAAGAGATGTACTTTTTCTTAGGGTGTGCAGATAAACTAAGGGGCCTTTCTGAGATTTTATATCTTAACAGAGTTATTTGCCACATAGAGTAAGGCTGAGCAGAAAATAAGAAGGAAGAATGTCTGTCTGTCTGTCTGTCTGTCTGTCTATCTATCTATCTATCTATCCATCTACCTACCTATCTGTCCCTTATCTTTAAGCGTTTTCTTAAAATACCCTGCAATGTCGTGTTACGCCATAATGATTTCTTCTCCCATTTTAGCTACGTTGGCTGAAACGGACGGATCACAAGGGAGACATGAGAATAATGTTTAACTTCTTCAAAAATCTAGATATTTTAAGATACTTTTAACTATCAATAAAATTGTTTAAACTTTTAGCTAACTACTAGAGTTTAATTCAATTTATGCATCGATAGGACTGTAAAGGCAACTGAGCTAATGGTTCAAACAGTGAATGGCTCCGGAATGCACAAGTGTAACTTATATCCCTGTATTATTCTCTAATTTTCTCAGGGCTTTAATGGTATAATGCAAGGAGGATATCATTCAGAACATTTATTAATAATATAAGTAGATGCTGCTTAGTTCTCTACTTAAGATAACATGTATACATGCATCAATATACCCAACAAAGATGTTTAACAAAAGGTTTTTAAAAAGATTAATTGATAAATTAAATCACTTCATTTCTCAAATAAATTGATTAAAAGAAAACTTTGGGGAACCAGCAGTTAGCATAATGGCTATGTCGCTGGACTCCCACGTAGTCGACTGTGGTTCGCGTCCTGGACCCGGTGGCTTAAAACTCACGCTGGGCGCGTGTGCGTGTGTGCCCAAGATCCCGAGAGGAGAATGGAGGAGAAGGGATTGCGGTGTGACCATCCCCCCGGGGGGTGATTTCTTGCTTTCTGTCTCTATGTCTCTCTCTGTCTGTCTGGTGAGCGCATGCGCCCTATAGCGAAAATCTCTCAAAAAAAAAAAAAAAAAAAGAAAAGAAAACTTTGATCACGTCATTTCTCAATACCCTGGAGTAAAATATATGTAAGCTGTTAAAAAAAAAAAAAAAAAAACGCTCATGATTATTTATTTCAACATTTGCAAAGAATGGGAAATTAAATATCCCCTTTGAAAACCAAATTAAAGAGGCCACTTTTTCATACAGGTGTCGACACTGATAAAATCATGGGCTTATTACAATTTAATGGGAAGGATGGTTAAACAATGTCAACTCCACAAAAAAATGGACAGCACACCTAATCATATAATCCAGACTGTTAATGAAGATGTCAAGATAAAAAGCACAAAAAAGAGGCAACGCACTCTTGTTGGGGACAGGCCAGCTGGTGGCCTGGTGGTTAAGGAGGCAGAATTCCACATGACAGACTGACTGATTTGAGTCCAAGACTTAGATGCTTGAAAAACATGTTGGGCATGTGAGTGTGGATGCCCAAAATCTAGAAAGGAGAGAGAAATGGAGGAAGGTATTGCAGACTGACTGTTCTCCATGGGGGTGTGATTTCTCACTTTCCTTCTTTCTCTCTTTCCAGCTAGCTTATATGCCCTCTAGTAAAAAACAAAAACATAAAACACTGGGTGTGAGGCAGGGTGGTGGGGAAGAATGCAAAAGAAATACAAAACGTTTTATTTGGTATATTAGGGAACAGAGCTTTCAGAGCAAGTGGTTTTGTTCTAGGCGCCCTTTATATGGAATACAAGGTGATGTTGGGGAAGAAATTTTCCAGGGACATTATGCAAGCCCAGCATCACCAGGCTGCAGTGCTATGCAGAAGTCTTGGATCCCCTCTGCCCTTGATTTATTAATATATGTTAACATACTATGCATTATTCATCATTGATTCTTTGTATTTTTCCATTTTGACAGAATCTAAACAAAGTTGCTTAACCAGCGTGAAATACAAATGCCTCTCTCCCCAAACTTCCACTTACGCCCTAATGTATCCTTATCTTTACAAAGTCTATAATCTTCCATTTTAAGTTTTTATTAATCAAATTTCCAGTGATTCTGAAAGTTTACATATTTCACGTTGTGCATGGTAATGAGGCAGTATTATTTCTATCTGGATGGAAAGACAATATATTTTAAATCCTGTGGGACTTGAACTCGATCTCTCTAGCTACTGTCACTAGGTGGCACTGTGGAATAGAGTTCTGCCAGGCTACGGGATGCTTGGCTGCCAAGCTAGAGATGCCCTTAGTTATACAGGAGTGCTCACCATAGCTATTTTAATTCACATTGCGTGCATCAGTATGACTGAATGAAATGTGAGCCTTAGCATGGTGAAGTCCAGAAACAGTTCCCATCTAGCTACCGACCCTTCATCACAAGCATGTAGGTCCTTTGTGTGTATTGACATTAATTTACCAGCCCATTCTCTCCCTTCACTGTTTCCATTTTTCAGTTCTTGTTTAGTGTAAATGTATCCCTGATATTATAGAATATGGGTAATATTGGTAATTCCCTCCAAGAATATCCAGGAATCCTTATGGGCAGCCTCCCAGTCTTACAACACAGATCTTAATATAAAGGGTTCAAGGGAGAGAAGGCCTTCAAACTATAATATTCTGTAAAGCACATTGTCTTATCAATGGGAACTGTGTTTGTCTAAAAGGAAGAGCAAATAACCTGTCTCTTCACCTATGGAAGTAGAAGCAGGTGTGTGTGTGTGTGTGTGTGTGTGTGTGTGTGTGTGTGTATGTGCGTGTATATATAGTTTTTTGGCATCCTTGCACACACTTACACAATTGCACACACTTACACACATTT
>NW_006159867.1:4679587-4700080 GCF_000334495.1 Tupaia belangeri chinensis | reverse complement strand
AAAAGAAAAATTCCCAGGAGGGCTTTTATAACATCTACATGGCCTGAATTAAAATGGTTAACAACTTAAATTTTCTCTAACTGTCCAATCATGGTTCTGTCTTCCAGTCTTTGGGAAGTCTCTGTTTTAGAAGACATTAAATATAAATGCTTTCAACCTTAATGTCCTATGTCATGAAATAATGAAATGAAAATTGGAAAATATGCTTTTTATCTGTATTATTTTATCACACATTGTCATAAATTCTTCTTCTTTAATTTTCAGCTAATTTACCAAGTCTTGTCTAACCTTTTTAAGAAGGTTCTATATTCCTAATAATGCATGTTAATCCTATTCATTGAATATAGTAAAAATAGTATATTAATAGTTTGATGCATAAACATAGATACAGTTAATGCATTAAATCTTGTTAAGCACTTTAAAGTATCTATAACATTCAGTAAATTTGCTAGTATAAGATAATTTGTTAATAATCCCTATCCATATTTAAAGGGAAGTTAATAGTGTATTATATGTAATTTTAAGTGTTACTTATTTATCACACAAAGTAGGTATTTTGTAGAAATACCTGATCCTCAATGACATATTTTCTAATAAAAATATTTTCTTGCACTTTATAACCATTAAAAAAATCTACATTGTCAATAGATGGCAGCATAGCTCTTTAGGAGTTCCTGGGGAACTACTTAACAGTTTAAGATCATAGCCATTAGCATGCTAAAAATGGCAATCAGTAAAGCTCTCTCATTGCATTTTCCTTAATACTTCATTGCACTGATGCTACATATTTCCAAAAAGGAAACTGGAAAAAAATGTTAATCATAGATACTTTATGGTCCAGTTTTCATTTTTAAATTTAAGGTTATATAATTTTGGTGCCAGGGGCTGTCAGATGAAGAGGTATCACTATTGACACATCAGTGTATAAATCTTTTGCTTACTTCAGTATTGAACTTGAAATTTTAGTCTGGCATACAGTATGTAAACTTTTAATAAATTATCAATAGTTTTTCAATACATAGTATACTCTTAGCCAATTTTTTTTAAAAGAAATCAGTATGAAGAAAAAGATATTTGACCATCAATCTTCCTTACCTGGCAAGGTGAGGATTTAATCTGTGAGAGTAGAATCTCTTCTTTAAACACTTCAGTGGACCTGCTTTAGAGGGGAGGAAAGCAAGCTGAACTTTTCGAATCTGTGCCATAAAATCAAACATGGATCAGGTAACTCCTTAAGAGGAAAGAAAAAAAAAAAAAATTCTTTATGAACTGTTCAAATTTTATTCAGGTGGTTGGAGGTGTCTCTAAAGTTGAGGTTGATAGGCTATAATACTGCCACAGAAATAAATACTAGTCATTAAGATAGAACGTGCTGACAGACACAGGAGGAGAAAACCTGGAGACACGGTGATGGGTTTCAGTAGACAAAGGTTTCCGCCCTGGAGCTATCACTATATGACAGAAAAATGCCTAAATCTCCTGGTATATACAAACAGATTACAGACTACAATTAGCTTTAATAATCCTGAGTAATCAAAATTGTATTATTACTTCATTAATATTACTCAGGTGACCTTTATCGGCTTACAAAAAAGGTTCCTTAAATTTTTCCAATTTGTTTCTCCTAAATTTTCGCTATTAATTTCCAAATGAACAAAAACCCAAATTTATATGAGATCTGTTTTCTTTCACTAAGTCTATGGTAGATATTTCATGGTATACATTCACACCCATATACAATATATCTATGAGGAGGAAAATGCTTTTTTTAATTCAAAAAGTCTCCTTAACAACTGATTTCAAATAACAACCCACTGTCTCTGTATTATATAGGTTTCTCTAAATAGATTGTTTTATTTATTTTTTCATTGGTTATTAATCTCAGAGCTATTTAAATGGATGTTTGCTAAGTTTCAGGCATTGTGGTAGACATGGCATTCTCAGTTATAGAATAGAAATTTATTCCTCCTTTTCCTTTTGTAAGCTTATTTATTCTTCAGAGAGAGAGAGAGAGAGAGGCACCATCAACTGGGTCTCCACACTGTGATCCATTCCCAACCCCAGCCAGTCAGGGTCACAGGCAAGCATGCACAATTCTTTTTTTTTTTCTTTTTTTGGAGAGGTTTTTGCTATAGGGTGCGTGTGCTCGCCAGACAGAGAGAGACACAGTGACAGAAAGCAGGAAATCACCCCCCCAGGGGGGATGGTCATGCTGCAATCCCCTCTCCTCCATTCTCCTTTTGGGATCTTGGGCATACACGCACATGTGCCCAGCGTGCGTTTAAGCCACCGGATCCAGGACTCGAACCACGGTCGACAACGTGGGAGTCCAGCAACATAGCCATTACGCTAACTGCTGGTCCCAAGCATGCACAATTCTAATATGTATAAGGAGACCCTAGGATGCAAACCCAGGGCCTTCTCATACAGCCTTGGCCTGACAGACTGTGGCATTAAGAATGTGTCACCTTGGCTAGGCAAAATTCCTTCCTTTTGTTCACAAGAAAGAAAGACACATGAGCAGTTGCTACTATTCCTTTGGAAACATATGCCCAAGATATAAGAATCACTTTGATAACTGACCTCCATATAATCTTATCCTGAGAACAACAAAGCTTTATATTTCCTTTGTAAAACAAATTGACAGATGCCCAGGGCATACTGCATGTGCTAACGTGCAGCCATACTAGTTTACTTGTATGCTTGCCAAGAGTCAGTTCCAAAAGCTTTTTGATATTCACACCGGATGTTATAATTATATAATTTGGTTACTAAAAAATATGAGTGCAAAGAGAGAGCTGCTGGTACGTTGGAAAACTGAGAAATCACTAAGTTTTTGGGCAGAGTTGATTAAAAATGCTTTTCTTGTTAAAAATAATCATGCTGACTCTAAAAATCTTTTAAAGTGTTTTGTTGTTGTTTTTTAAGAGGTTCTTCCCTTAAGGCACATGTGCTCGCTGGAGAGAGAGAAATAGAAATAGTGAGAACTCACCCTCCACCCCCTGCCAGTGGGGATGGCCATACCACGGTCCCATCTCTTCCATTCTTCTGGGATCTTGGGTACACACGCACACACACCGCACGTGGTTTTCAAGTCACCAGGTCCAAGACTCAAACCACAGTTGGCCATGTGAGAATCCAGCAACATAACCATTATGCCATCTACTGGCCCCATACATAAAGATTTCTAAAATGGAGGGGACTTTCAGTGGCACAGCTTTAAAATGTGAAGCTCTGTGAAGGTCCAGTTCATGTCCAGAGATCTCCCTGGATATTCCATGCCTATATCTTGATCTGGGCTGGCAAAAGCTGGAGGTAGACTGTAATATCAAGACCATATAAATCTGTATGTCGTAAATATATATATCATAAGTATATATGTATTTAAGAGCTAGAAAAACAACTAGAAACATTTTTTTTAATTTGCCCACATGCATGAGAGAGACAATGAAAAAGTGAGAGTGAACATTGGAGAGGGAGCATCCTCCAACAGGGTCTTGTCATGCCATAATCCTTTCATTTCTCCTCCTCTCCATTCTATCTGGACAATGCACGTGCATGGAGGTCTGAAATACTTTCCAAGCCAGTGGGACTGGAACCGAGAACCTGGTCGGTAATATGGGATCTGACTTTCTCTGTTCAGTGCTTAACTGCTATGGGGCTGGCCCCAGAAATCCTTTTAATATGCTTAATTTTGTTTATACTCTGCTTAGTATTCTTTGAAGAAATTAAAACTATTATTGAATATATATTTTTAGTTTTATATAGACAAACTGAGGGCAATCTCCAAATAATTATCCATGTTCAAAGAAAATACTTTGACCTGTGTCAATGATTGAAATTATGTATAAAGATTTATAAATGAATATCATTTTTAATATATCAGCTATCAATTACAATTGACCAAATGGTTAACAAAGTTCTACTGGGTTGTCAAAAAAGTCATGACTTATTTTTGAACAGAAAAACATTAAAAAACACATGTCTTTTCAAATAATCTAATATATTGGTTTCATAAGGCTGCTATAAACAAATACCACAAACTGGATTACTTAAAGTCACAAAGCTTTATTGTCTTATAAATCTGGAGGCTAGAAGTCCAAAATCAATGTGTCACCAGGACCCATCCTCCCTTTGAAGCTCTGCGTGAGAATCTGTTCCATGCTTTTCTCCTAAATTCTGGTGGTTGACTTCCATCCTTGAAATTCTTTCGCTTCTAGGTGCATCAACACAATCACTGCCTCCATGTTTACGGGCCTCTCTCCTGTGTGTCTGTCCAGATTTCTCTAGTCTATAAAGATGCCAATCATTGGATAGGGACCCACACTAATCTGGCATGACCTCATCTTCCCTTGATTACATTGGTGAAGACCCTATCTCAAAATAAGGTCAAATCACAGGTTCCAAATGCACATAAATTTTTGTTGAACACTTATCAACCTAGTACAAGTACTAAGTACATGATAGTTTAAAATGTTGAATCAGGATTAGCAGATGACAGAGAGGTTATGTCACTGGACTCACACATGGCCGATTGTGTTTAGAGTCCCAGAACTTGTAGCTTAAAACCAAGGTCCCAGGAGGAGAACAGAAGAGAAGGAATTGTGGCATGGCCATCCTCCCTGAGAGGTGATTTTTCACTTTCCCTCTCACTGTTTCTCTCTCTCTCCTGAGAGCACACATGCCCTAAGGCATAAACCTCTTTAAACATGAGTAAATAAAACAAATTTTAAAAATAAAAATAAAATGTTGAATGTATTTGTATGTTATTTTATGTAAAGATAGCATAAAACCCTTGTTTTAACCACCCTTTTGGTGTAACTCACCATGGTTGTAAGGGATGAGAGGTCTATCATGATTATGAGAACACAGAGGCAATAACCCTGGTTTTGTCAGAAAAGAAGGAAGTGGAAAATGAATTTTTTTTATCATTTTTCTTTCTGAAACAGAAATGCTTATACATAAAACCTAGAGTATAGGAAAATAAACTTAATATCCATCTCTCATACATTCCCAATCATTTAACTTATTTCACTACATCTTTGAAAAGGAATCATTTATTTTAAAAACAGTACTTAGAGAACACAAGCTGCTACTGAAGATAAAGAGAACGCTCGGGAGGCCTAGAATCTTAGTCATTTATCCAGGGATTGCTCTTCAATATCGTAAATATCTGTCATTTCATAAATTATAGTTAATAGCTCAAGAATTATAGGGAGTTTCCTAGAATCAATGTCTGATATCCTTAACTGATGTATCTAGCTTTTTAGTTTGTTTGTCAAGTCTAATTTATTGATATGCCTGTGCCTTGTCTGCATAATGGTAATACCTTCCTATAATACAGTACATAGTAAAAATATTCAGAAAAAGCCCTTATTCATTTAACTAAGAAATACATATTTACTTGGTGAACAAAGTTAAAATAGTACCTACCCTTAAGGCATTTATTGGCTACAGAGGAAAATAAAACATTAAAACAATAATCATAAATAAATGATTATTTCAAAATGGCCATAAAATTGATTAAAGTACCTAGTTAAATGGTTCTACTACAATTAATTTGTGAATATAAGATTTTACTAATTTTGTGATTTGATTTGAGGAATGTCTCAGTATTTTCTAATAGAGTATAAAAAATAATGGGGGTGTGTGACTAACAGAAGTACATAACTTGTTTAAGTCTGTTCTTTGGAAGCATTAACTTTAACTTTGCATGTTCAGTCAGTGAAAGAAATGTGTCCAGGCCCCTCACAGTGACAAGTAATTAAAATAATATTGAGTGTCTTATATGAAGGGCTCTGTGATGTAGGCAAACCTAAATATTTTCACTGTAACTGTATTATACTCTCTTCATTAATAAAATGTAAGATTTTCAAAGACACTCTTCAAATTTTTTAATAAAGGAAAACATGTGGTATAGCTAGCTTGAATAAATATCTGAACTGTTAATATCTTTTAAAATTATTTCTGATATAGTTTAAATTAAACTTAGAACATATCATTGACATTATATTAATTAGGTATAAATACTGATTTTTTTTTTTTAAAGAAACTTTAGTGCACTAAATGCTTGTCAAGATTAAGAAGAACGGGGAACCAGCAGTTAGCATAATGGCTATGTCACTGGACTCCCAAGTAGTCAACTGTGGTTCAAGTCCAGGACCCAGTGGCTTAAAAAAATAAACTCACACTGGGTGGGGGTGCCTGTGTGTCCAAGATCCTGAGAGGAGAATGGAGGAGAAGGGGTTGCGGCGTGACCATCCCCCCTGGGGGGGGATTTCTCGCTTTCTGTCTCTATGTTTCTCTCTGTCTGTCTGGCAAGCGCACAAGCCCTATAGCGAAAAAATCTCTCTCTAAAAAAAAAAAAAAAAATGATTAAGATGAATGGGACCACCAGATGGCATAATAGTTATGTCACTGGACTCCCAAGTAGTCAACTGTGGTTCAAGTCCAGGACCCAGTGGCTTAAAAAAATAAACTCACACTGGGTGGGTGTGCCTGTGTGTCCAAGATCCCAAGAGGAGAATGGAGAAGAAGGAACTATGTCATGGCCCTCTCCTCGTGGTAGGGGTGGGGGAGAAGTGATTTTGTGATTTTTCGCTTTCTGTCTTTCCAGCAAGTGCATGCACTATGTGTATGTGTGTGTGTGTGTGTGTGTGTGTCTGTTGTGTGTGTGTGTATGTATGTGTGTATATATATATATATATATGTATATATATTTATATACATATATAAATACACACAGAGAAAGAGAAAAAATATATATATATAAATACGAGAGAGAGAGCTGGTCCCTCAGCTACAACAATATTTTATACTCTTTCATTTTGTAAAACAACTTTTACTCGTATTGTTTTGGCAACAAATATCCTCTGGGGTAAAAAAAATAATTTATTGGGACTAGCAGTTGGCGTGATGGCTATGTCGCTGGAATTCTATGTAGTCGACCGTGGTTCTAGTCCCAGACAAGATCCTAAGAGGAGAATGGAGGAGAAAGGATTGCCATCTCCCTGGGGGGTGATTTCTCGCTTTCTGTCTCTATATCTCCCTCTGTCTTTCTGGAGAGTGCATGCACCTTACAGAATAAACCTCTCCAAAAAAAATAAATAAATAAAATAATTAATTAACTAAACCAATCTATAAAACTGTTTACATTTTTCAAAAATGTGAAAAATATACTTAACTCAGAAAACAAGTCTTAAGTATTTATAACGTTTTAGTTAATTCGGTGTTGCTTAGGAATATAGATCTGGATATTAAAATGGTAGATGTGGATACAATCCTGATGTAGTTTAGTATCTAGAATCGCAAGTGGTGGGGCGTGGTGGCATCCGCCCTATAGAATCGCAAGTGTAGAAAACAAAAAGGAGAACATCAAGTGAAATATTGAAATTGGTCCTGTTGAAGAAAAAAATTTAAATATATATAATATAATCAAAATAGGGTGGAATGGTATAGTAAGCACTAAAGACTATAATATATTTAGCACTTACCCTTTGTCAGGTGTTATAACACATCTTTATTTCGTTTTTAGAGAAAGATTTTTGCTATAGGGAGCATGTGCTCACCAGAGACATAGACAGAAAGTGAGAACTCACCCCCCTGGGGTATTGCCACACCACAATCCCTTCTTCTCCATTCTCCTCTTGGGATTTTGGGCACAAAAACATGCACAAACATTCAGTGTGAGTTTCAAGCTTCTAGGTCTGGTACTTGAATCACAGTCAGCCATGTGGGAGTCCAGCAACATAATCATTACATTATCTGCTGGTTCCAATGCATTCTTATTTTAGTAATCTAATATTAATAACTTTTATATTCCTAAAATGTGCTCAAAACACTATGATAAACTTTAGTTCACTGGATTCTGAAAATCATTGTATGGAATAATTTGAGCAGGAATTATTATTTTACAAATAAGGAAACTTAGATGTAAAGTACACACATGCTTTGCCCATATTGATGGTTGGTAAGAAACAAATATTTTTCTAAACTCTGAGAAAGTAAAGCATCTTTCTAAGTTGCTCGAAATGTGAAGTCAATTAACAATATATTTATTTGTATTACAACAGTAGCACCTTTTTTTCTTTTTCTTTTTAATGTAAATTCCATCATTGTACATCTCTATAGCACACAATATGGTTTTTCAACATATGTATGCCACACAGAAGACTTAATATTAAGTCAAGTAAGCCAGACTCTGAGACACACACTGTATATCCCTTTCCCCTCTCTTTATTTTGATAAGCACATGTCTGGGAAACAAGAGTATATGCTCTCAGTTAAATTTCTTGAGTCTTTGTTCAGATAAACCATTTTTATTTCACTTATTATGATTCAGCCTTCATTTTATGTTGCTATTTCTTGACAATCCAGAATTGGGACCTGGAGGGATTCCCTGACCACTCAGCATTCCCTCTTGGATTCAACACTAGTTACAGATTTTCTGTGTTTTCCTGCCTCCAGAGTTTTCATTGGGTGCCATGGTGAGTCTCCCCAGATTCTGGACCTGAATCCGGCTTATTTAAACAATATTAACTCTCTCCTGATGAGGTAAGAGTTTCCCATCTCTACTCTTCGGAAACAGATGGGTAGCTGCCTTCTCATTGCCATAGCTAGAGATTAAGGTAAATGTCTTTTTTCTTTCACCGAGGGAGAGGGTTCATGTTAGAAGTTATGGCAGTTTTATAATAGGAGAGGTTTTTATTTTTACTAAAAGCATTTTAAAAGCTGTTACGTTTCTCATTAACATTTATGCTACAAATTTTGAGCTGATATACTTTTTATTTTTAGTCTTGGTCACTTTGTAAAAAGAATTTGGTTTCTAAAATTATGATAAATAGCTAGCTCATCAAAAACTGGGCATTCCTCAGAAGATAGCTCTCTTTAAAACTACTATCTGGTTAGGATCAGTAAGTAGGATAGTGTGGTTAATGTGGCTTGATCTCAAATTTCTGACTGGACTGTTTGAGTCCTGGACCTGATTGTTTGAAAACATAGGAGGTGTAAGTGTTGTGCACGAGTCCAAAATCCCAAAAGGAGCAAGAAATGAAGATATTACGGCATGACTGTCCCTGATGGGGGAGTGCTTTTTCATTTTCCGTCTCTTTGTCTCTCTTCTGCTAGCTCATGTGTCTTCTGGCAATTTGTTTTGTTTTGTTTTAAAAGCTGATTTTATACAAAACTCTTAAGGTGCTCTATCTTGCAAATAATTAGGAAAATGAGTCCACTTTATGCATCATGACCCCAATTATTTTGGCCAAAGTGGTTGGTGTTTTGAAATCCCTAGATTGTCATATTTACTCATTCATACAACTGGAGAAAGCAGAGCTCAGAGCTAGGCAAATTGAATGGAAAAGTTTCAACTTTACCTAGATGCCTCTAAAAGAGATATACACAAAATCACTTCTCTTCAGGAAGAAAATGAGATTATTTGAAACTATTTCAGAATTAAGGAAAGCTTCTGAAGACTAATTTTTTATTCAACTGTTCATTGTCTTCTTTGGAAACTCATTATCCTTTGCTTCATTTTCCATCTTAAATTGCCTCCTGTTACACTTTCATCTCTACCAAAAAACTTCACATTTAGTCCCAGATCCTCCTCAGAAGCTAGTTCTGACTGTTCATTTCCAGAAAAAGTCAATCACTGAGCAGAAAGAACATGCTTTAGTATATCAACCTTGGGTTGGGTCTGAACTTGAAAGTATTGCCCAGGATTTCCAGACTCCAACCATGACCCTTCAGGGTTTTGCATCAGAATACAACTTAAATATTAGAACTTATGACCTAGGAGTCTCTGATTTCTTCCAACTAATTTATGAGCGTGGATCAGAAAGCAGAACTCAAGAATGGTTAAAATGGGCTAATTGGAACAATGTCTTTCAGTATTTTGGTAAGACAGAAAGAAAGCCTATATTCTAACAAAGTTGTTATGAAACGTCATGTCATCCCTTTAGGTTTTCAAAGGATTGTCTATTGGGATAAAAATCCAACAATTCAGGCAGAAACTAGATGAATTGATCTTAAAATATTACATGTGATTAAAAAAACCTTTAAACCATTCTTCCTCTAGAACTATAGGATAGTAGAGGCCATTTTCCAAAATTATCAAAATAATAAACTTTAAATTCCAACTTCTAAACTGAGTAGATGAGTAACTAATCACAATAATTAAAAGACATCAGCAGAGCCAGCAGGTGGTATGGTGGTTAAGGGTGCTGGATTCCCACATGGCTGACCGCGATTCAAGTCCCAAACCTAGCAGCTTGCTTTCTTGCTTTCTCTTTCTCTGTCTCTGTTTGGTCAAATTGGAAAATAATGATAACAAATGGAATTAAATAAATAATCAATTCTTAACAGAAAGAAAGAGAGAGAGAGAGAGAGAGAGAGAGAGAGAGAGAGAGAGAGAGAGAAAGAAAGAAAGAAAGAAAGAAAGAAAGAAAGAAAGAAAGAAAGAAAGAAAGAAAAAAAAAAAGACATCATCTAGAAAGCCCTGTAGCATAATGGTTAAGACAGCCAGATTCCACATGGCCGACCATGGTTCAAATCCAGACCCAGTTGTTCAAATTAAAAAACACACCAGCCATGTGTGCCCACATGCCCAACAGGATGGAGAAATGGAGAAAAAGGGATTGTATTGTGACCATGCACATTGGGGGTTCTCTGCCCCTATTTTCTCTATCTGTCTCTGTCTTCATATACCCTCTGTCAATTAAAAATAAATAAATAAAAGACCTTGGTCAAACTGGGCCACCTAGCAAACTGATGACCTTGTTAATCTGATCAACTATCTGAAACCCTTCAAAAGAAGGAAAAGGAGGAAAGGAATAAAGTATCCAAGGTTATGAGCTTGCAGTTTCAATAACTGACCAGCTAGCCGGATCTTTTAATAAAAAGAGACAAAATACTTCTAATGATCAAAAAGAAGTCTGCTACTACTGAAAAATGTCAGATCATCTAAAAAAGAGAAGAAACTAAAAAACTAAAGCAATAAGAAAAACTAACCGCAAAAAGGTCACTCAGGAGAAAAAGGATTTTTTGCTATTTCTTCTAATTGATAGGAAAGGGGACCTCTCTGTAAATGGAGAACACATAGATGCCTTCATAGCCTCTGGGAAACTCTCTCTGTTCTTAATCCCACCCTTTTAAATTGTCCTCTTCCTTAGAGTAATAAAACTATTCAAATGTAGGGGAGAGGTGTAGTAAACTCATGACTTTGTAAATCCCATCCTTTAGAATTTCAATTCTAACAACACATCTCCTTTGCTCAGAAAGAGGAAATGTCTTTAGATATGGAACAAGAACCAAGGAACAAGAACAGGACAGTCAAAAGAAGATGAGGAAAAAACTATTATGCAGCTCTAATTCAAGAAAAATTCTTTTCCAATTCTGAACTAATGGATCACATCAATACATTGCAAACTTTGCCAGAACATCTATTGTATAAATAATTTCAGCAACTCCCATCAGAGTTAAAGTAAGTCCATCCTAGCCTTTACCTAATATAAAATAGGATCCTTTCTCTTTTTTTGGAGAGGTTTTTGCTATAGGGCACGTGTGCTCACCAGAAAGAGAGAGAAAGTGAGAAATCACCCCCGAGGGAGGATGGCCACGCTCTTGGGATCTTAGGCACGCACGCACATGTGCCCGGCGTGAGTTTAAGCCACCGGGTCCGGGACTCAAACTGTGGTTGACCACATGGGAGTTCAGTGACATAGCTAACTGCTGGTCCCCTAAAATAGGATCCTTTTAAACCAAAAGCAATCACACTATAAAGCCTTGAAAAGGAGTACAATCTATGGAAAAGCCAGGGAAGTATAGTCTCCCTTGCAACGGGCTTTAAGTATGGGCCAAAAATAAAGCAACTCTTCCTTTAGGACTTCAGCTATCTTTTTACAAAGTTTTCATGATTAACTCACTGGAACCCAGACAAAATTATAGCACAGGGAAAACAGTATTACCAGAAACCTCTTCTAAGCTAGCTCAAAAGCTGAACTCTCACAGTGTTGAGTTTTCCATTTCTAACACTGGAAAGCCTTTCTATGGATCACAAGGATATTTATCTTTGCCTTTGGGACTCAAAGAGATGGCACTTGAATTTTGTCCAGGTGTCACCTTCTCAAGGATACAAGTATATTAGGGTAATGATTTGCATGTTTTCTCATTGAATTGATGCATTCTTATGCTGAAAGTCTACCCCAAATAGTAGGAAAAAAAAACTTGTTAAAAAAAATTATGCCTGGGACCAGCAGTTAGTGTAATGCTATGTCTCTGGACTTCCATGTAGTCGACCGCAGTTTGAGTCCCAGACCCGGTGGCTTAAACTCACGCCAGGCACGTGTGCGTGCGTGCCCAAGATCCCAAGAGGAGAATGTAGTAGAAGGGATTGCAGTGTGGCCATACCCCCTGGGGGGTGATTTCTGGCTTTCTGTCTTTCTGTCTTACTCTGTCTTTCTGGCAAGCGCACATGCTCTATAGCAAAACAAACAAACAAAAACTCTCCAACAACAACAAAATTATCCCCTACTAGGGAATTACCTCTGAACTCCACAGTGACTAAGGAATGCATTTCACTGGCCAAAAATCACACATACACACAAATCACAAAATCTGTAATGGAAGGTTTTTAAAATATAATTTTCCATATAAAATGTAATATATATATTTAAAAAATAAAAGTGAACTGCTCCAATCTTACATTTCTAACTTTATAAATTTTTCAAATAAATCTATTTGAATCATGAGCATAATCATCTCCTCTTTGCCTTTGACATGCTGTTCTCTTCATTAGTAGTATAACGAGAAATGTAATTCCTAAGTTATACCTTTCTACTAAACTCAGACAGTTCCCATAAAACCTAAAATGCCAGACAAGGAAAGTACATCTCACTAATCACTCATTCAACAATTATACAGCATGCAAGCTTCTATTTGAATCTCATTATGATCAAATAAGTTACATTATCAAACTACTCTTACAATATCAAAATGTTGCATATATGTGTGCAATATTTTTCTATTGTTTTTACCCTGTTAGGTATTTATATACTATAACTATAATTGTAAGTACACTGTTATGACCCTTCTATTCTGAAGAACATAAAGTATCTGCAGGATAAAGATAAGCTATCCATTTGGAACAAAGTAATTTAAAACTGTTATGAATCAAATAAATAGCAATATTTGTTGATTTTGGTCAAGAACTATGGCATGTCCGAGTTTTTTTACCCAGCTTGCAAGCTAACAAGGTTCACAGATGTTAGCAAAAGGCATGAAATGCCTATATTAGAAACAAAGAACTCTATTATTTTCAGCAAAGCAGGTAGCATCAACTTTATGTTTACACTTTTTCTTGTCCTGCAAGTTTAATGAGGGCAATGGGAAATGGACCTAAGTGAATTCTGCACACAAATTGGGATTTTACTGAAAATGAACAACTCCATGTTGGAAAAAGCCATCAATCTTACAAGGTGGCCAGTAATAAATCTGCTTACACTCTACCCCCAAGTGAGATATTATCCATAGATTACTGGTCAGGAAGCCAATTTGCCCTCTTTCATAGAAATGCCACTGTTGCTGTCTTCTAAGACCACTCTCGACATACATCCTTGAAAACATAATGTGGAACTAAAATGGGTAATGGTTCTTCAGAACATACTTAGAAACACAATAAATTCATGGAAAATTATCTTCCAACAGATTAGTCTAACAGCAAATCACACTTTAAATCAGAAAATTTCTAGTCAATCCATTGCATTTCCATGTCACAAATACTTCATTTAATATTTCTGAAGATTAAATTGACCATTCTAAGTACATGAACCGAAAATGAAAGTTAACTGAAAAAACTAGACAAATAGAAGATTTGTAATGGAGTAGATGGGATTTATTGATTTCATACATACATATATGTATACACACATGCATACACACGCACTTACACACACATACATATGTATACACAGACACATTAATTTAAACCATTACTGTGGGAGCATCTTACTATGATAAGAAATAGTAGTAATTCATTAAGTGTGGCCTTTGGGTAATACTAATAGTATTAATGATGTAAGACATATATCAAATGGTCTACATTTTTACACAGATTTCCATAGTCTGAAAAACCCTATATGTATTATCACGGTTACCTAAATTCTACTATCTTCCTGGGAATAATCTCTTATTATACAGATGCAAAAATTACTGAAATGTTTATACAATTCACATTGTAACACGCGAAGATTTTCCCAGGCTTTTTAAGTTTACTCTCAATTCTCCTACTACTTATGTATTTTCGGATTAATCTCTATTCTGTCTGTCTTGCCTCATGTGCATTCTGTATCTTTTTTTTATGATAAAGTAACAGATTGGAACAGTGATGTATTTTCTTTATCTTTTACTTCCCATACTAATAAAACTTACTGTTTTCAGCAGAATTGAATGAAGGTTTGGGAATCATTTATGTGCACCTTGAAGAGAGTGTTAGTAGTTTAAATTGCAAATAGAATATAAAAAACTGATACAAATACAGCCATGTTTTAAACACATCTCAGCAATACACTCATTCAGGACAGCTTTCTAGTACACTTTTCAGAAACTTCACAGTTTTATGTACATCATGTTTTGTCCCAACTCCTACGTTCCCTTCACTCTCAGACTTTCTCATTTCTAGGGTTATTCTTAAGGTCAAAAAATTCATTTTACCTAATCTAAAAATTATTATATTTTGATATAAAATAAGCTACTTCTCTTCATTTCTTTTGTAACCTCCAAGATCTAGTTCTAAGAATCACTTAGAATCTTTGCATAAAGAAAAGAAAATAATGCTGAATTAAACAATTTTCTCTTTAGAAAATCCACTAGCAGCCTTTTAATTAACGTTTACCTTTTTTTTCTTTTTTTATTTCATTTTCTCTTATACATTCAATCACATTATTTGGCTTACAAAATGGCTATTTCAACAGGTGAACATTTCTCCCTAGTACAGTTGATAAAACTATAAATTATCTTCAACAGATAAACATCTAACTTTTTTCCAGTTTTAAAATTGTTAATTTTCTTTTCATAGCTTTAGCTATCAGGTATTTCATGTTCAAGTATGAAAGTCACAAATATATATGCTTTCATTTTCTAATACTATTAAGAGCTTATTCAATTAGGTGAATGTCAGTGACATTCACAAATGACATAATGAACAAGAAGTATTAGGATGAAGAAAGGAAATCATGAGTTTGATATTGGGAGTGTTGTGTTTGTTACAACTATGTAAGTCAATGAAATAGTGTCCAGAAGAAAGGTATATGCGCAAGACTATAGCTTAAAGGTGGTTTCTGAGGTAGCAATATATAAGTGGAAGTCTTTACCATTTATATCTCACTATCAATCACAGTTCTAAACCAGATTGAGTATGGCAGAGAATAGAATGAAAAGAAAAGTGGCCTGCAGACTCCACGTTGAGGAAATATGTTTAAGGCTGAATTGAAGAAGGTGGGTTAGTAAAGGATTCTTAAAGAAGTAGTCTGGGGATGCAGAAGAGACATTTAAGGGTGTAGTTTCATAGACAGCAAGAGAAGTAAGAGTTTCAAACAAAAATGAGCAGTGAAAACACATAAATAGAGATTTACCAAGATCCTTAGGTAAAGTTGATGAAAGTCATACAAGAGTAGATTGAGAATATACTGGAAGTAAGACATAGAGCATAAATTGTAGGAAAAAATACCTTCAAAAGCACCTGTACACACTATCAGAATTTTATAGATAGCATTCACAGAAAGTTTGGTCAAAATATAATTTTTTTTTGAGAGTTGTTTGTTTGTTTGTTTGTTTGCTTGCTATGGGGTATGTGCACTTGCCAGAGAGACAGACAGAAAGTGAGAAATCGCCTCCAGAGGGGATGGCCATACCGCAATCCCTTCTCCTCCATTCTCCTCTCTGGATCTTGGGCACACATGCACACGCGCCCTTTGTGAGTTTAAGCCACTGGGTCTGGGACTTGAACCACGGACGACTACATGGGAGTCCAACGACACAGCTATTACACCAACTGCAGGTCCCCAAAACAGAATTTTTTAAAAAGTATATTTATTATTTATGTTTGATCACTGCACATTTTTACAGTGTACAATATGTTTTTTCCCAGCACAAATACTGTGCGTATCAGTCAAGGCAAAGACATTACCATATACATTACCATCGGCAAATAATTTTTCATTGTTCTATCAGTTAAATGCATCATTTTTTTTTCCATTTCCCTTGCTTCCTCCCATTATCCACACCCTATTATCCCCAATCCTCATACTATCTCTAGTAGTCAAAATAGAATTTTTAAGGTGTTGACACTTGGACACTTATGAGAAAAATTTAAGTTGAAAAAGACCTGAAAATATATACACACAGAGAGTTGATGATGTAAATTTTGAAAGATAATAAATGATTTGATCATAATCATGAACACAGGTGGAGGGCCTGGCCTTCAATAAGAGGAGATAAAGCTCTACATAGTAATTAGAAAGCTAAAAAAAAAAGGATTAATACGAATTCAAGTAGCTATTCACTTGAGGATGCAAAGTTTCTTTGGTTTAATTACCTGAGCCCCGCTAGTTTCCTTCGCTTTAGCATCAAACATCTAATAAATGTTCTTAGACAAGAGACATTTGGGGAATGGCTGCTCTCCCATTTTATGTATGGATCTATGCAGGCTATGAATCAAGATGCTTACCTTTTCTTATCTCAATATTTGGCTGAAAGAAAGCTAATTAGACATTTGTAAGATTTTGTGTCTTGATAATGAAAACAAAATAGAAGAGTTTGATCTACTCATTACAGGCATAGTACACTGATATGGAATATTTTCTGCAATTTAAATTCCAGGTAGCTGCCATATCTTGTTCCTACAGAGTATTAATTAGGGAAATAAATGCTTTATTAGCAAATACAATTTTAGGAAAGACTGCAAATTTATATCGCTTAAAAATTATAAAGAACATAAATAGAAATGGGACTTTGTGTGTGTGTGTCTGTGTGTGTGATTTATTTGTACAATGTGTTTATTCTAATAATTCAAATATTGATATGGGACACTTAGTTGAAATTCTTTCTTCAACATGCTAGCCTTAGTAAGCACATGTACCTTATGCATATGTGTCTGTGTGTTCATGAGCACATGCATGTGCTATTGTGTATATACTTGTCAGATATTCAAACTTTAAGACTCAGCAACGGACATTGAAGGGCCATGTATCATTTAGCACAAGTAGATGAAGAAATGTAAAGCCATTGTTGGTCAGGAATGAATCAGCAAGTCAGTTTCTTACCTATTTCTCAGATCTGAGTCAGTTTATATACTTAGGGTCTAAATTAAAGAGCAGTTTGATTTCCTTGAGGAAGGTCCCTGGTGTCTGATAGAAAACCACAAAAGCTTATCATAACTTGCTTTTTATTTTTCTTTGTCATGATCTGAAAATATTCAAAGGGGATTTTTGAATTGAGGAAAGAGAAAGAATTCATACTTAAAGGAATGGATATTGATTTTTTTTTTTTTTTGAGGTTAGATCTGATTCTGAGCTATCTCTAATTCCTGAAGATACCATACTCCACTGGCCTATACCAGTGAGGCAGTAAGAAAGTAAGTTTGTCCAGAGGACATTGTCATAGTCATCTCAGTGGAACTTTGAAACAGTCAAATATTCAATGTTCTAATTCCTGTGTTTGTAGCTACAACAGATAAATTCAATACCTGAAGAATCCTTGTTGTAAGTGTAGCCCAGACCAATATCAGCTAATCATGAAATCAGGGTTACCCTCCTAATGCTACAATGTGGTTTGCTTCCAGGTCCGCCAGATCCAACTTATCATAAACATCCAAATGTTAAAAAAAAAAATTAAAAAAAAAGCATACATTTGTAGCAGACATGTTACTGACAGCAATCACCAAGTCTCTGAGAAACAGAAACATAATTGTGTGCTTGTTTTTACTTTGTCCAGTATGAACCAAGTTTTACCAAATTCATCAGTCTACAATGTTTGATGTACCCAACAGATCTTCATTACTCAGAGAAAATGTTATATTTAGGGAGTCTGGCCTGAAATAAAAGTAAAAGAAACTTACACGCATTGGTATCCCAAAGTTCCAATGTGTCTCCTATGCTCCATATTGCTGTAGCCGACCAGCTCCACTTAAGGAGATCCTAGGAAAAAAAAAAACAAAACACAAAAACAAATGTGCCTTTCTCTAAAGGGCTGTAATTTCAAAATGACCTCCTTACTGGCTGTCTAGAAAAGGACATGACCTAATAAAAATAGAAAAAGGTTAACTGTGGAAGCTATAATATTTTGGAGCAGTAAGTTTGATTAAATTAACCAGCTCATTCAGATATGTTCTCTCTTATTTTGAGCTAAGAGTGACCGTTGTATTTTGACAATGCATAGATAAAAAATATGCTAATTTATACTTCTCTGCAATCTTCCCCTTTTGATTTTTTTTCTTCTTTTAGCAGGCTTTTATTTTCTCAAGAGGATTTACAAGTAGCATTCACTGGTCATGACAAACCTTCAATTAACTGGCTTTCATGCAGCGTGTATTATTATCTCATTATCAAGTTGTCTTTTCATTCTTGTTTTTTTTTTTTTTTTTACTCTTTCAAGTAATTTATTTATTGCAATTGGCCCACACAAAATTTCCTTAATTATTTTAAATAACACTTTTGTTAGCACTAACACTTTTTTTCATGAAGTTATTCTAGAAAAAACATCAAGAACTCAATTTAAATTTTCTCTTCAAAAGAATAGATTCAAAGGAACAAACTTTAATGTAGAAAACTGGGAAAATAAGTTCTAGTTTTATGTTTCTAGAAGAATTTTGGCTTCTTGGGAACCAGCAGTTGGCGTAATGGCTATGTCGCTGGACTCCAACGTAGTCGACCGCGGTTCGCGTCCCGGACCCGGTGGCTTAAAACTCATGCCAGGCGCGTGTGCGTGCGTGCCCAAGATCCCGAGAGGAGAATGGAGGAGAAGGGATTGCGGCGTGACCATCCCCCCTGGGGGGTGATTTCTCGCTTTCTGTCTCTATGTCTCTCTCTGTCTGTCTGGCGAGCGCATGTGCCCTATAGCGAAAATCTCTCCAAAAAAAAAAAAAAAGAATTTTGGTTTCTTCACTCATAAAATTAAAGAGTTACTCTGGAAGGTTTTCAATTCCTAATAGTATAGATTATTGTGTTACTGTGATAATAGTTAGGCCATGCTATTATACCATGAAAGTAGTAAATGACTTTGAAGCTGAAATAATAGGCATTACATAATATCTGTGATTTTCCATTAAAAAAATAACTCCTGGTTCATTTATGGTTGCTAGCAGAGGTCTGCGGGGCAGGAAGGAGATTGCAGAGTGGTGAGACCCTGTCAAAGATACCTGCTCACTCTCTCTCTCTTTCTAGGAAAATATAAATAAACAAAATATTAACTCATAGTTATTGATGTCTTCAGCTACAAAATGGAGTCATTAATTCTAAACATTAAATATACTGTTTAGAACATATAATATTTCTCCTAAGACTTATTATGAGTATTTCATATAATTTTATTTCATATAGACACTATGATTAATTTTATAAATGATTTGTCTAGCCTCATCCTCTCATACCAAATCTCCCACTGTACATACAGCTTGCAGTTAACTGAATGCATCTGAACTAGGAATGCTGGTTGTAGGCTGGAGGTACACTAGTATCACAAGGCAAAGCAACTAAATGAGAACAAAACCAAAATAGCTGCAAAATACTTTAGAACTGCATTTTTGAAGATATGGAGTATTTTCAAAGTCATAAAGAATTTAAGGGTCAAAGTCTTGTGTAGAGGGAAACTCAGAGGTGAGTCCAGAATTGGGAGGGAGGGGTATGATAATGCCCCTTATCCACAAAGGATATGTTCCACTGTGTATGCTAAAACTACAGCTAGTACTGAACCCTATACAGACATCATGCTTTTTTGATATGATAACCATGGCAGTGACTCGTGGGCAAGCAGCACACACAATGTGGACAGGCTAGCCCCAAGGATCATTCCCATCCCGAGCTAAACAGAGCTGAACAGGGTGAGATTTCACCATGCTACTCAGAGTGGAGAACAATTTAGAATTTATGCATTGTTTGCTTCTCAAATTGTTCATTTAGCATTTTCAGAATGCAGTTGACCAATGGTAACTAAAACCATACAAAGCAAAAAATCACAGATAAGGGGGGACTATTATAATTTTTGCATATGGGCTGCAACAGAAACACCACATAGAAAAGTGGCAACTGAAGTGAAGATAAGCACAATTAAGCCTCACTATTTAATTCCAAAGCACCTAAAAAAGGAATTTTAAAAAGACTACTCTCATCAATGAAGACAATATAAAAGGGTTAGAGTGGTGCAACCTAAAGTAAAACACACCATGAAGCTGACACACATGGAAAAGAAAGTTCAAGGTTCACACCCAGAGACTTCCCTGAGAACAGC
>NW_006159867.1:4656905-4679556 GCF_000334495.1 Tupaia belangeri chinensis | reverse complement strand
CCTATACAGCCAAGTATCTGAGATTGGGAGTGGACTGAGGCATCAAGACGCTGTTGGGTCTTCTAGTCTCTTTGTCCCTTTCTCTCTTTGTGTCTCTCTTGTTCATGGGAGAAAAATAATAAACTAAAAAAAAAAGTAAATATTGGAAATATTATAAAGACTAATTGATTTGATGAATTCATATAATGTATCAGAAAAGTTTAAATTCTCATTGAGGATCAGAATGTCATTTATCTAAATGATAGTCTGGAAAGAGTCTAGAAGCACAGACACAATGTAAATATTTTAAAAGGAAGACAAACTTATGTAACAGAGTTAGAAGCAGGATACAGTGACTTAGATCAGACTTATATCCAGAATTTGTTTTTCCAGACCAAGGGATATTCCTATATTTGCCTGTAGTAAGAAAGATACAACTACCAAGATTTATTTTTCACCTAGAAATCACTCTTTTTGTAGTATAATGTAGAGAGAGAGAAGATATAAAGAAAAAAATACAAACATAATTCATTTACATTAGTGATATAATAGTGTTTATTGGAACATAATGCAATAATGCAAATCTAAAAAATAATATATGATTGTATGTCTATTTAACACCAAAATGTACACAGGGGTTGCACTGGAACTATGTAAGAAAAACCAACCTGATTTTTGTCCCTGAAATTGAATATACTTTCCGTGTTCTAAATGTAATTTATTCATGAGTCTTATTAGTGATTGCTAGTATGAGGAAAGTCAGGGACATCACAAATTCCGTTTACGTGGTAATTATTAGTGAATCTTCAAATCAAATTTTATTACTCAATAAAGATAGAATGAAGTTTCTCCAAATTCATCAAAACTAGACTCATTGTCCTTAACATTATCAATACAGGTAACACTGTAGTAAGTATTCTTTTGCAATTTATTCTTCACTTATTACTTGGCCTACTACAACTATACTTATTATTATTACTATTATTTTCAGTATTATTTTAGAAAGAGATTTTTGCTATTGAGCATGTATACTTGCTAGAAAGACAGAGAGAGACAGAGAGACAGAAAGCAAGAAATCATTCCGCAGCGGGGATGGCCACACCACAATCCCTTCTTCTTCATTCTCCTTTCAGGATTTTGGGCACACATGCACACTCGCCAGTGTGAGTTTCAAGCCGCTGAATCTGAGAGTTGAACTGTGGTCGATGATATGAGGGTTTAGTGACATAACTATTACTCCATCTGCTGGTTCCTAAACTTATTTATTTAAAAGGTTATTATTGTACTTTTTATGTGTCTGTATATATCTATCATTGGCTTTCTAGATATGCGAATTATTTAACTATATATCTTAATAAATACTTCTCAAAGAAAAAATTCATTTAATTTTCTGGAGTGGCTAACATTACAGCATTATGTAACATTCTAGGTGTTTAGGAAATGTTTCTCCTTTTTGTATTCCCATAAGCATGTCAGTACATTCACTGGAGAAAAAGAGAGAGAAAAGGAGAAAACACCCCTTAATTGGTTATAATCATGTTGCAATCCCTTCTCTTCAATTCCTCCATTGTGTGGGGATTTGGGGAATGTACACACAAGTATCAGGTATGTGTATCAAGCTTCCTGGGCTGAGACTCAAGCAATGTAGCCAATCATGTAGGATCTAATTCCCTTAACCACTAGGCCATGGACTGGCCCAAGAAATGTTTCTAAACCCAGATCTCTAATTTGCTTGCATTTACATATTTATTCATCCATACTATAGAGGTCTACAAGTCACATTATGCAACCTCTGGCAGCTCTCAAGTAACCAGGACTTCAGCAGATGGTTGTACAACACACCACAGGGGAATAGTTTGCCACCATCCCGAAAAATGAGTTGAGAAATAGCTCTAGAATTGCTTAGCCCTAGTGTTAAAAATAAAATATACTGATGGGTCCAACAGGTGATTTGGTGGTTAAAACACTGAGTTCCCACATGACTGACTGCCATTCAAGTCCCATACTGGAGCTTGAGAATCACGCTGGGCATGCCCATGCATGCCCAAAATCCCAAGAGGAGAATAGAAGAGACTGTGGATTGGCACTTCCCCTTGGAAGGTGATTTCTCACTTTTCCTCTCTGTCTCTCTCTGGCAAGCACACTATTTAATTAATCAATAAAATAAAAATAAAATACTGGGCCAATCCTATAGCCTAGTAGTTAAAGAAGCTGGATTCCACCAGGCAGTCTGTGTTTTGAATCTCAGCCCTAGTGATCTGAGAAACACCTCAGACCCATGCATATGATTGCCCCAAATCCCAAAAGAATGCAGAAAAGAAGGAGAAGGGATTGCAACATGACTGACTTATCGAAAGGGTCTTTTCCTTCTCTTTGTCTCTCTCTGGCTAGTGCAGGCACCCTCTAGCAAGTAAACAGGCAAGTAATAAATTTAGTTAGTTATTTTAAAATAAAATATTTCTAGAACTGTGGGTATATTGCTACCTCTCGATAAATGTGTGATGAAAGAATTTAGAATGAATCTGAGAATCAGAGAAGCTAGTTTTTATATTCTTCCAATAATGCACATTTAAAATTAAAAAGATGTTCATAACTTGGGACTACATAGGTACACTGGATAACTGCTCTAAAAAAAGTTTGTTTTTTTCAAGAAAATTGAAGAATCTTATTTATGCATAATATACAACTTAAAATTAGTACTAAAAACAGACCCAAAAACACGCACTTCCATGAACTACTTAGGTGAACACAGTTGGCTGTCCTCCCTAATTCTTGTCCTGTCTAACTGGCCATAGTAGAATGAAAGCCTACTTATTTTTGTCCTTCCTTCCTTCTATAGGAGTGATGTTATTTTTTACTCTCTTTGTCTCTTTTACATTCAAATAAACTAAATGGAATTACTATTAATTCATGTAATAGTATATAAGTAAAACTCGGCACAAAACATGCAGAAGTAAATATATTAATATATAAAAGTACTAGGGGTGAGGGGCCAGCAGGTAGTGTGGTGGCTAAGGCCCTAAACTCTCACATGGCCAACCAGGATTCGAGTCCCAGACCTGGGAATTTGCTTACTCACTTCCCCTCTCTCTAACTCTGACGCTCTCTGGTCAAATTAAAAGAAAAAAAGAAAAAAAGGTTGAGAAAGAAAAAAATAATAAAGTAAAAATAACATTAAAAAAATGTTCACAATATTTGGGGTCAGCAGGTGCAGAGGTAGTTAAGGGTGCTGGAATTCCACATGACTGAGTGCAGTTTGAGTCCTGGACCTGGCAGCTTGCTTTCTCATTTTCTGTCTCTCTCTCTCTCTCTCTCCCTCTCAATCTGCTCCTTTCTGGTCAAATTAAATAAATTTAAATAAAGTTCAAAAAAAAACAATAAAACACTAGGGGAGGCTCAGCCATGGAAGTGCATGCTAGATACTACAGAACAGCAAGCTGAGGTCACAGAGGAGGCTAGGTTGATGCCCAGTCCTACCTAAAAAGCTGAGTGCGATGACAAGCACCTGTAGTCTCAGCCACTTGGGAGGCTGAGGAAGGAAAACTGTGACACAGTAAGGCCCTTTCTGAAATATAAACACCATATCCACAGACACCCCCCACAAAACATAATTGAAATTAAAATTTTAAATTTATAAATACTCTAGGTGCAAGGGATTATAATGCAAAAAACAGCAATTCTATTATATCTTCCTCCTGTATAAATAAATTATTTTAATGGGTGGTCTTATTTTAAGCCCAGAGAATTTTATGCTTCATGTTAATTTAAACAAAAGTTTTAAAAAGATGCCACTCACTGATTTAGAAGTTAATAACAAACAAAAAAGAAAAAAATATGTTTCAGTGCTTCTAGCCCCCCAATGCACATAATGATAGCCCACTGATCAGTTTATTTCAAGCCAGAATGAATATGTATTTTGCGATTATAAGAACATCCAGAAGTAGACAATAATACTTAGTTCCTTGAATGTAGTATATCTTTTTTATTTTTATCAGCTATAAAATGTTATAAATATGTAATTACAGTCTTCATCCCAAAATTTGGAGACCCAAATTTTGGAGCCCTTGTCAATCATTATTTATAGCCTACATATTTTTATATTAATTAATTTCCTTTTCCTTTCTTTTTTTTTTTTAATAAAGGTTTTGCCCTAGGGCATATGCATTCACCAGAAAGAGAGACAGAGAGAAGGAAAGTGAGAAATTACCCTTTGGGAGGATGGCCATGACACAATCCCTTCTCCTTCACTATTTATTGTTTCGGGATTTGGAGGCACTTATACACATGCATCTGGAGGAAGTTTCAAGCCACTGGGTCTGGGACTCAAACTGCAGTCATCCAAGTGGGAGTCCAGTGCCATAACCATCATGCCACTTGCTAGTGCCCCAAAGCAACTTGATTTTCTTTTTACCATTTTTATACATTTACATTATAAATTTTATACTATATATATATATATTTTTAGGAGAGGTTTTTGCTATAGGGCATGTGCATTTGCCAGACAGACAGAGAAAGAGAGATAGAAAGCGAGAAATCACCCCCCAGGGGGGATGGCCACGCTGCAATCCCTTCTTCTCCATTCCTCT
The DNA here is from genome assembly GCF_000334495.1 of Tupaia belangeri chinensis. Classification (NCBI taxonomy): domain Eukaryota; kingdom Metazoa; phylum Chordata; class Mammalia; order Scandentia; family Tupaiidae; genus Tupaia; species Tupaia belangeri. Next base: position 4,674,991 of record NW_006159867.1, on the reverse strand, counting down.
CCCGGGATCTTGGGCACGCATGCACACCCGCCCAGCGTGAGTTTTAAGCCACCGGGTCCGGGACACGAACCGTGGTTGACTACGTGGGAGTTCAGCGACATAGCTATTACGCCAACTGCTGGTCCCAAATTTTACACTATATTTTAATGTGCTAAAAAACATGACCTCTTATAAAAATAACTTTAGTAAATACTAAATAAAAAGTTGTTCTTTATATTTATTATGATCAATAGACAACAAATGTATTTTCTATTTACCAATTTAACAAGCTAAAATAAATCCCTGGGAGGGTGTGACATACACAAAAAATGAGATATAAAAAACACTTGGAGACAGGTATACGTAAGCATGAAATTATTGTCTTTTTTTTTTTTCCTTAAAGCTAAAAACTGAACATCCAATACATATTCCAACCCAAATTTACTTTTGAACTGGTTGGTATAATGAAGCATTTAGGTTGACATTTATGACTATTTGCAAAAGCATATCTATTGAAATTGTGGATTAGAATCATGTTCAGGTGCTAGGGCATGCTTGGGATCAGTGAAACATAAAAAGGGATTTCATGATTGTTTGGGATTGTTTACAAGGCAAAGCCTACAGTAAGAGATCAAAGGGCTACTTTTTCATTAGTGGCTATTTCTAACTTATTCTCTGTTTCTTCCTATGTTCCTTCAGGAAAAAAATGCTTTATTTTGCTAAGTTTGCCATTAAAAAAACTTCTAGTTACTTATATTCAGTATTAAGAGACTCAGATCTGTGTCTCTCAATATTAGAATGTTTCTGTAAGCCTACATAAATCTGGGAATATTAATAATATATGACGTTCAACATAAGATATCTTCCTTCTCCTATATACATTTTTATTATTAGATCATAATCAATATAATAGGATTAGAATACAGAATTTTAAATTACAGGAAAACCACCACAAAAAAAATTCATAACTATGATATATATGCTGAGGAAACACTAACATTCATCTATTGATTGATTGATTTTTTTAAATAAACATATTTTCATGAAAAACTGAATTCTGACTACCTGAATATGTTCAGCTCACCTCATAATTTGATACCAGTGAATATTTACAAACAGAATCTATAAGTATATGAAGCAGGGAAAAAAATTTCTAAATGGCTAATTCAAAATTATAGTTAAGTGATGGTCTGGTTCCATGGCCTGGTGATTAAGGCAGCTGACTCCCACATGGTTGAACCTGTGGTGTGAGTCCCAGACATGGCAGCTTGAGAAATTCACCAGGCACAGGTATGTGGATGCCCAAATCCCACTGGAATGGAGAAATACAAGAGACGATACTGTGGCATGACCATTTCCCAACCAAGTGATTCTCTCTTTCTCTCTCTTTCTCTCTTTCTCTTTTTCTCTCTCTCTCTTTTTCTCTCTCTCTTTCTCTCTCTCTCTTTAGTGAGTGCATGTGCTGTCTGACAAAATTAAAAATATATATACAGTAAGTGATATGTATCACTGATCCTTCTTCCCCATCAGTGACAAAAATCCAAACAGAAATTTTCAAAATAAGATATTAATGTGTCTGCTTATTCTGCACACACACACACACACACACACACCCGATAATAAAATAAGTTTATTTAAATACATAAAAGCAAATTTACTTAATCCAAGACTGACAGATCTACACTGACCTTCCTTGTGACCTCTTGTACTCATAAACCACACTCTTGGCAGATGATCTGCCTCAAACAGAGTGGGGGGGTGGAATGAGGTTAATACTAGTGAGTTTACCATAATTATAATATACCTTAGCTCTTCTTTTCTGATGTCTATTTATTACCTCCCCCTGTGATCTTTATCTAATCTACTCCTTTTTGCCCAGGTACCATCATCTCACTTTTCTGTATTTTTGACCTTTCCCTTCTTATTATCCTACTTGTGAATACACAAAGAACACATCTCAGTTCTGGGCCTCTCTCTAGTTATCACCTTATTCCTTTTCTTCCTTTTATATCCAAGGACTTTCACAAAAGAGACTCCACTCATTATCCATTCTGTTTTATCCGTTTTCTCTTTAACACACAGCAAGCTGCCTTCCATTCAAAGAGCTCCATTGACAAATGACACCAGTGATCTTTTAATTCCTTTCACTCGATTCCCTCTTTTCCATACTTTTATTGCTTGGCTGCTTTGTAGAATTGGGCACTTTAAACATATCTTATGTATTTTTTACCATAAAATAGTCTCTTCCCTGGTTACGTATTTCTTAATCACTTTTTTTCTAACTCAAGTATTTTTGTCCTCTTTTCTTTCCAAGATTTTCTTCTGCTCAAACCACAAAATTAAGTCTGACTTCCCAAGAAGAATTTAAACTCATTCTCCCTGAATGAAACATGTTATTTAATCTCTTGACTTAAGACATTAACTATAAGATGATTTGTAAGTGACTATGATCTAAATTCCTAATCTGGAAGTTTAGATAAGATCAATGTATTAATACTTTGAATTCACTTTCTCAATTGAACCTCACAGTCTTTTAAGCTAGACACTACTATTTCCTCTTTAGCCATGAGAAAATAGGAACTTAACGAGATTAAATAATCAAACCATATTAAGAGTTCTTTGTTTCTGGACACAGGTTTATGTAATGACAAAACTAAAGCTCTTAAGGCAACTATGTCTTATATTGCAACACCTTCCTTAAGCAGCCACTGACTGCTTAACCAAAAGCCCCACTGGCATACGAAAGACAACATTTCTATAATTAAATTTATCCTCAGCCTCATAGATCCTTTGATACTTGGATATGTGGATGCTAATCAATGCCAAAGGCACTGTCCCATTTGGGCATAACTTTGTTACATGATGTCTCCATATTCATAAAGGTATCCACACACCTAGCACACTAGCTACGTTCACTCAACCTAAGAATTCAACAAAAGAATCATGTTTTTCATCTGTTTCCTCTCTTGGTTAATGAAACCATGCAAAACCTCGTCTCAGTTCTGAACGCTATAAACTATTTTATGTCCTATTCTTTATGCCTACTCAAATTCTGTATCTTTTAAAATGTACTTATTGACTATAGCTTGATTTCATTTTTCCATCTGTGTTTATGACACTATTGTCTTAGTTTAGCCTAAGTTCTCACACAGAGAATTATGACATTCTTCTACCAAAACTTTTCACTCTGCTGTACAGTTGCCAGAACATATATATGTTCTTGTATTTTTTTAATTCCTAAAATTAGATGATCATTTGTTGTCCTACACAGTTGAGAACCTTTTGACCATGTAGTTTACACAATACAATGCACACTGTTCAGGAAAGCAGTGAAAACGTTACATTTATCTGACCGTGATTTATGACTTCAAACTTATTTCTTCCCACATTCTGCTAGCACTGGACTGCTTTTCTCTTAAACTTTCCAGGCTACTTCGTATCCATGTATCTTTGCTGGAGCTGCTTCTCTAGTGAAAATGCTGCCCTGTCAACGGTCCTACCTTTATCTAGAACACACTTCCTTGATATCCAGCTGATGTTCATCTTTCAAACGGAGTAGAAGAGCATATCTGTGATGGCACAGGTGGTAGGAGGTCTCTACATTGATACTGAAGCCATAGGGTAGCCCGAGTTTGGATACTGGGTCAACCAGAATATCCTGAGCACACCCCCACACACAAGCTCTTTTTCTTTCTCTCTCTCTCTCTTTTTCTGTAGTTTTTATATTTATATCTTTTTGGGAGAGAAGAGAACAGAAAAGTATGTACCAAACTGGACAAGTCTTAGCAATATCTATTTCTTTGGAAAAACACTTAATAAGAACATGAATGTAATCGAGGTGTACAACAAGAAGCCTTCTGCTGTACTACTTTGAAAGATGAGTATCAATGTTGTTTGAAAAAAACATAGATTAATATCTCTCTAACTACTGTAGAATTCAAATTTTGAATTACATCTTTTTTAAGAAAATAGAAGAGATTTTTCTATAGGAGAGATCCCACCCTCATTTAAAAGACAAGGTTTATGAGTAAAATTGTACTAAATATCTATAGAGTAAGAAAAAGTTCTTTCTGATTTTCAAATGTGATTCTGATTGTTTCCACCACTGTGTTAAACATGTGTAGCTAGATATCTTTTAAAAGATATTTAAAAATGCAATTGCAATGTATGTTGTGTTTTTAACAATAAAAATTAAACTCCAAATCAGGTATACATATTAACTTTTATGCAAATGACAATTCTTTTTAATAATAATTAATTTTCTATTCACTTTTTTTTTATTTGACCAGAAATAATCAGAGGGGTAGAGAGGGAAAGTGAGAAAGCAAGCCGCCAGGTCGAGGACTTAAACCATGGTCAGCCATGTGGGAGTCCAACACATTAACCACCACAACACCTGCATAAAATAAAATCTACATAAAATTCCAAGTTAAAGAACATACTCATTAATTTTTATTAATTCATTTGGAAGTTCAGAGCTATAAATTCACTGTAAAACAAATAAAAATCTTTTTAGATTTTAGTCTATAGGAAGAAGATTCCTTTCTAGGTATTTTTACTCACATCAGAATTTTATTAGTAAGACTATAGACTCTTCTAATTATAAATTATAACTTATAATTACTTTTAGCTGAATAACTAGGGATTAAAATGTTTTTTGAAAAACATTTCAAAATAATTTCTCTCTGGTTTTCTTTCAACAACATTTCCTCATACTCAGCTGCTTAGCATTCTTTATGCAACAATGCAGACTTGATTAAAGCAGGCAAGATTATGATTTTCTCTTTGAAAGGATATTTATGCTCATTATGTGAAAATTTTTGCTGTATTGCGTATTTATGATTGTCTCCAGTGGTTATGCATTTGAACCTCCTGGATAGCTATCAGAATAATGTGACTCTAATAAAAGCTTAGTATATGTACAATCCAAGGCAGTTTGGAGTTCTTCATTCCTCATTTCTCTGCCAACCTCCAGCCTTAAGGAGTTTGACAAGTTCTTATTTTCATAAATTCCCTAATTAATTTTGCATAAAGAATTCTTAAAGAAATTTTTAGAAAGTCTAACTAAACATAAGTCTCTTGAGTTGAGGTAGCCCTTCTTTAAGAAGTTTCTATTTTTTAATTTTTTCTAAGACAAAATCTTGTGAAATATTTAACAATAGTATGACTCATTAAGGACTGTATGGTTAAAAGTAAACATCTAATCACACATGAGGGCCGTAGCCTCATGCAGTTGTCCTCTTATCTTTAGCTGAGCTGGGACAGGGTAAGTGTCCCCTTCAGCTCTCTAGATTGTATCCTTTGCCATACAGAAGCTTTTTAATTAGACATAATCCTGTTTGTTTGTTTGTTTGTTTATTTAGTTGCTTGTGGTTTGGAGTCATACACAAAATACATTTGCCAATATCAAAAGTTTTTTCCTTATATTTTCTTCCAGTTGTTTTACAGTTTGACATCTTTATTTAAGTTCATAAACTAGTACAGGGAATTGATTCTTGTATAAAGTATGACATAAGAATTCAATTTCATCTTTCACATGAAACACCATTTAGTGAAAAGACAGTCTTTTCCTCATTGTGTGTTCTTGGGATCTTTGTCAGAGATGAGTTGACCACATATACATGGATTTATTTCCAGGGTCTCTATTTTGTTCTATTGGTCTTTGTATCTGTTTTTATGCCAGGATATGTGTTATTTATTATTAAAACTCTATAAAAGATTTTGAGATCAGCTTGTGTGATGCCTCCACCTTTGTTCTTTTTGATCAAGACTGCTTTGTCCACTCATGGTCTTGTGTTTCATATACATTTCATGATTTTTTCTCCTATAAAAAATGTCATTGGAATGCTTACAGAAATTTTGTTGAATATGCAGATTTTGGGGGGTAGTTGACACTTTAACAGTATTAATTATTTTACTCCATAAATAAGGGAAAATCTTTCCACTGTTTTCTAAAATTTTTATTGTTTCTTTTTTTTTGGAGAGGTCTTTGCTATAGGGCGTGTGCGCTTGCCAGAAAGACAGAGACAGAGAGACAGAAAGCAAGAAATCACCCCCCAGGGGGGATGGTCATGTCGCAATCCCTTCTCCTCCTTTCTCCTCTCAGGATCTAGGGCACACACGAACACGCGCCTGGCGTGAGTTTAAGCCACTGGGCCCAGGACTTAAACTGCGGTGTACTACATGGGAGTCCAGAGACACAGCCATTATGCTAACTGCTGGTCCCAAATTTTTATTATTTCTTAAAGGCAATGTCTCTCTTTGTCAAGACAACAGATGCCTGACATCAAACACTGGTTTGGGTTAAACTGCAAATTGAACCCAGATCTCCCACGTGGTCTCTGCTGTGGTTCCTGCCTGTGAAGCACAGTTGCTTGGCAGTTGCACTACCATGGCTGGACCTCTCCCTCCATTTATTTTCTATCTTCGATTTCTTTTATCAATGTGTTTTTCATAGTATACATCTTTTGCCTCCTTGATTAAATTTATTTCTATTTTTTTTTAATTATAAACATTTTTTTTCTCACATAAGCAGAGTATATATACTCAAGAGAGAAAGAGAAAAACAGATAGCAATTGGGGAGAGAGAAAGCACCCCTAATGAGACATATTCACACTATAATCCCTTTTCCTCCATTTCCCCATCTGGTCAGGATTTGGGGGCATGCACAAATCTGCACATGGCATGTCTATATGTAAGCCACCAGGACTCCAACTGCAAGTTGGCCATGAGAAATCCAGATTTCCATGCACAGTGCTTAAACTCTACAGTATGGATTGGCCTCCTACATTATTTTTGTACTATTCTAAATTGGATTGCTGTCTCAATATCTTTTTCAGGCAGTTTGTTTTTAGTGTGTATAAACACCAATGATTTTTGTAAGTTGATTTTGTATACTGAAACTTTATTGAATTTGTTTATTCTAACAGTTTTTTTATGGCATCTTTAGGGTTTTCTACATATAAGATCATGTCATGTACAAAGACAATTAACTTCTTCCTGACTTGAATACCTCTGAGGTCTTTTTTTTTAACTAAGAGGCATGAAAAGGAAAGTACTGCATGAACTCACTTTGGTGTGGAATCTAAAAAAGCCAAACTCATAGAAATAGAAAGTAGAATAGTAGTTACCAGAGATTGAGGTGAGGCATGAGATTAGATGTGGAGAAAATAGTTAGAAATAATGTACTATTACTTTAACATTGTAAATAGAATATAGTTTAAATGTTCTCGGCATAATAATAATAATTATGGATGGATACAGGAAATAGTTTGCCTCAATCATTCCACACTGTATACATTAGTTCAAAGTAGCATGTTGTATTGTGATAGGTAAGTAGCTAAGAAATGAGTGGGCAGCCCTAAGAAAATAGCAGGACACATGTCCCACAATCACAATTTATGAGGAGTTACAACCAGACCATGAAAATGCCTTTTTCCCATCCAGCTCCTGGAGCCAGGTAGGTGAGGCAAATCCCATTTTTCTTCTTCGGTATCTGAGGAAGAGACATAGGGATGATTGTAAATTTCCCTCTTATCATTCCTCATAAATACAAAAAGACCCAACTGGTCAATATCCCGGATTCCCACTGGGGCAATAAACTAATTAGGCAGTCATCCTAATTAGGATGATCATGGCTCATAGTAGGCATGCACAGTTAGGTAATCAAATTCCTCAAATTCTTCATCTGTGAGAGAGATGAGCAAGCACAGGAGAAAGCCTGGGAATTCAAGAACATAGATAGTATGACAGACCTCCCACTGTGAAATATTCATTATCACCTCTGGTAATAAAAATAACACCTAACCAGTTCCAAATGCAGTTGCTACCTAGCAACCTGCCTGCCCAATAGTCTTTTGGGTATACTTCTTTTCTAAAAAAGCTTTCTTTTCTATTAAATTCTCTCTCCTACCTACTTTTATTGTGGTTGTGGCTTTATTTTGTGCCTAGGGACAGGGCTCTAATTTTAGTCTTCTGGACTCAAATAACCAAGGATTTACACAGTGCAGCTCAGCATTCTCCCACCCTATGACATTTTCCCATAAACATTTACAAAACTTAAAAAAAAAAAAGAAAAAAAAAAAGATAAAATGGGGAACAAATAAATATAAGAAGGAGCATCCAGATCCTTGTTAAAAAAAAAAATGTATGGCGAGACCAGCAATTAGCGTAATGGCTATATCGCTGGACTCTGGACTCCCACGTAGTCGACTGTGGTTCGAGTCCCGGACCCAGTGGCTTAAACTCATGCCGGGCGCGTGTGCGTGCATGCCCAAGATCCAGAGAGGAGAATGGAGGAGAAGGGATTGCGGCGTGGCCATCCCCCCTGGGGAGTGATTTCTCGCTTTCTATCTCGGTCTCTGTCTGTCTGTCTGGTGAGAGCACGTGCCCTATAGCAAAAACCTCTACAAAAAAAAAAAAAAATGTATGGCATCTTAGCACACAAAAAAAGGCCTCTGTGCACCAATTGGTAACTAGTATTCTGACACAAATGTAACTAGTATTTTGACCTCTAATACCATAGCTTTGAGTTTGAGCTGTTCTTGAACTTCACATAAAAAATATGTTTTGTGTTGGACTTTTTTTCCATTGATTATTAAATCTGTACAATATATTCATGTAAAATGACAAGCTTTTTTCAGCTTTCATTTTTTGTAGTCTCCTACCGTAGAAAGATATTGTGCTGTTTTTAATCCACCCTCCATTTGATATGACCTTAGATTATTTCCAGTAGGAGGATATTAAGAGTAATGGGGCTATCAAATGTTTGTACCATTTTTGTATATAGTATAAAGTGGGGGTTAAAGTTCATTGGCACAACTGACCCATTTATTAGAAAGACTATCCTAAACTCTCTGCATTTCAATGACATTTTTATCATAAGTTATTTTCTCTACTTTTAAAGAAGAGGCATAGTTTATTTATTTCCAGTCTTTCTTCTTTCATAATATGTGCATTTAAAGCTATTCAGTACCCCAACTAACACTGCTTTAGCTGCATCCCACAAGATTCAATGCATTGCCATTTGTATTATTATTCCATTCAAACATTTACTATTTTCAATTTTTCCTTTGGCCATGGGTTAACAACCATGATGCTTACTTTAGAAGTTGTGTGATTTTTCCACTTATCTATATTGCCTATTTCTAATTTAATTCAGGGAATAGCCTCTGTATCATTTCACATTGCTAAAATATGGTAAGAATTACCTTATCCCCTATTATATGTACTAATAACAGATTATACACTTCAATTATGTTCTGTGTAAACCAAAAAGGTAACGTTAACTGACAGGTTTGTTCAAGGCTTTCATATCTTTACTTTTATTTTACTACTTCTTTATTAAATACAGAGAATTAAATGCAGACTACTACTTACCTTGCTAGTTCTGTTCTCTGCAGAACCCTACATCAGTACAGGAAGCAATTAGAATGTGTTGTTTGTGAAGATGTAATGCTCATAAATGGGATTAGCACTCTTATAAAAGAGAGCTCAAAGAACTACCCCTTCAGCCATGTGAGGAGACAGAAAGAAGAAGGCCATCTAAGAACCAGGAAATATGACTGCCTCAGATATGAAATCTGCTGACACCTTGATCTTGTACTTCTCACCTCCAAACAGTGAGACATAATTTTTATTATTTATAAGTCATTCACTCTATGATATTTTGTTATACACTCCAAACAAACTAATGAGCATAACTACAAAAATAGCAGCATATATAGGTGGAACACATAATATATCCAATTATAGGTAATTTTTCTTATGTAATGTGCTTTCAGAAATCTCTTTGGGGCAGCAGGGGATATGGTGGGTGAGGTGACTGGATCCCACATGGCCAACTACATGTTTGAGTCCTGGACCCAGCAGCTTAGAAATCTTGCAGAGCACTGTGTGTCTGTGCCCAAAATCCCAAGAGGAGATAGAAGAGAAGGGACTGCAGTGTGGCTATTCCCCCAGAAGGTGCATTCTCACTTTCTCTCTCTCTCTCTCTGTCTCACTCCAGTGAGTACATGTGTCTTGTACCAAATGAAAAAAAGAAAAGAAAAGAAAAGAAATATCTTGAGTTAAATCTCTTTCTCACAGGTATCATGATGCACATACTGAAAAATTCAGGATGTGACTATGTAGGTCAGCAAACCAATCAATCCTTTACTCACGTCAGATCTACTTGTACCCTAAGTGAATTAGTTCCTCCATTCAAAATGTCCCAAAAACCTTGTAAACCCACAAATTTTCCTATTATTTTGACTATTTGTTCTTCCCTCTTTTCTTACCTCTTGCATATTCTACCCATCATTCTGTGCTCCCACTCTAGCCATCATTTTGTGCCCGACTTACTTTATCAAGTAACCTTTCTTTCCTATTTCTGAATGCCCTCCACTAACTACCCACAACCCTCAGAATTGCCTGATTGTGAAAATTAGCATCATATAAAAATTTTGTCTTGGGTTATTTCTATCAATTTTATATCTAGTAGTACCATAATAGGACCTCCAAGTACAGACATCCAAGTTCTGTCTGAAGGGATCAATTATTAGGTAACAGACTGGACATAGGTACTCACTCTGATGTTCTTCATTCTTACCTAAATATTTGGGCTTTGTTTTTTGTTTTTTTTTTTTTTTTTTGGTAATGTAGATCTTCTAATGTCTAGAGTGAGAGTAAATCAAATTTTGGAAATTCATTTTCTCCAAGAGCTTTTCCAATTTGAGATGGTCAAGAACTCCAGTCCCTGCCTCCTTTGTATAATCCAACTACTGAACTATCTACTGAAATATTTAGGTTATAGTTACTACACTTCTATATGTTATTTGCCTTGGAAATTTACCCTGTACAATAACAGCTTAGAATTGGGGTGGAGGGATCAAGAGAAAAAAACATGCATGCATTTTCTGAGGCTCATTTCATTGTTACCTCTTTTCTAGAATTTTATTACTTTAGTATCAACCATTTTGGCAGCAGCTTCTACATCCACTACCTTTCCAACCAATGAGACTTTACATTTCTGCTTTGTTTCTTTTTTTTTTATTATCATCATAATCTTGTTTATATTACATATTGCATATAAATTTACAGTGTATTACATTGCTTTTTCCAAAGGGAATGCCATGCATGTCAGTCAGTACAGAGACATTAATCTCCCCACTTCATCCGTCAATATCTTTTCAATGTTTTTCCCAATCATTATTATTATTATTCTAATTATATTTTAGACAATCACTGTTTCTCATTTTGCTTGTAAAAAGACTTTACCTATCATAAATTACTTCTCAGACCAATCCAGTTGAGAATACTAAACATGCCATCATCAACAGGTAATAAGCCATATCTGTTTCCCACTAACATCCTGCCTCTCTATTTGTTCTCTTGCTATTTTTCTCTATCCTCTTCTCTTCACTGAGTAGTATTCCATAGAGTATATGTACCACACTTTTCCAATCCATTCATCAGTTTGTGGACATTTAGGTTGGTTCCATGTCTTGGCAATTGTGAATAATGCTGCAATAAACATTGATGTGCAAGCACTTTTTTGACAGAGCATTCTCCTGTCCTTTGGGTAGATACCCAGAAGTCAGATTGCTGGGTCAAATGGTAGTTCTATTTGTAGATCTTTGAGGAACCTCTATATTGTTCTCCACAGTGGTTGAATTAGTTTACATTCCCACCAACAGTGTAGGAGGGTTCCCTTTTTACCACATCCCCGCCAACACTTATCAGTTTTTATACTCTTAATCTTTGCCATTCTGACAGGGGTTAGGTGGTATTTCATTGTGGTTTTTACCTGCATCTCCTTTCATTTCTACTTTGTTTCTTTTTTTTTAGAGGTTTTTGCTACAGGACGCGTGCACTCGCCAGACAGAGACAGAGAGACAGAGCGCAAGAAATCAACCCCCAGGGGGGATGGCCACGCCGCAATCCCTTCTCCTTCATTCTCCTCTCGGGATCTTGGGCACGCACGCACACGCACCTGGTGTGAGTTTTAAGCCACCGGGTCCAGGACACGAACCGTGGTCGACTACATGGGAGTCCAGTGACATAGCCACTATGCTAACTGCTGGTCCCTCTGCTTTGTTTCTATTCTCTAAGCTGGGAATTGAACAAAAAGAGGGGTGAGGTAATGAGATTCACATTCATTTACTTCACTTTTTTAGAATTGGTAGCCTCTCTTTCACTCAAATTATTTTAGTAATAGGAGCCAGATGACAAAGAATAACATCTACAACATCCACTGCCTGGCTGAAAATTATTGTTTGTATTTTCAGGGGATGTTTGGTAAACTTAGGATCTACTAGCACATCATAATCATAACTTTTATAAATCTTAACAATGTTCACATTTTTTAAAGACTGTGTCATTACAGGTTATTGTACAGTCTACTGCCTTCGCTATTTCACGTTCCTTTTTCAAAATAGGAATTCTGAAGTCATTCAAAAATTGTTAGACAATTTCGTTTCAGATTGGGTTCTAAAATTCATTTTTTAGCCTGCAGGTATATAGATACTGCTTAAAAATACCCTTCTTAATATAAAGTATGAGTAGCAGTTAGATTGAGATTTTGCATTAGACTACAAAATAAGTGTATCTGTATCTCTGTGGAGTGCAAAAGCATCATCAAACCCCGATAAAAAAATTTTTGTCAGATTTTTTTCTTTTAAAGGAGAACTTATTTATTAATAGTTTTATTTTAATAGGGAAGATACTACCATTCCACTATCAAACATTTAAAATTAAAATGCTATAAATTGCTTTCTTTAGAGAAAACATAAAGAGGATTTCTAATGGCTAAATAGCACTTTCCTGTGCACTTCATGCATCAAAGGGTACCCTGGAAAATACATTTTGCATGTGCAGGCATGCTCCAAAGCAGATTGAAGAGATAAGTGATAATATAAGCTGTTTATTGCAGAGCTGAATCTCAGTGCTTTACCAAAAATTGAAAATAGAAAGGACAAACAATATTTCCCCCATTTGTCAGTTAAAATAAATACATTTACAACTTTATATACAACTTAAAGTTGTTATTGGTTGTATTAGCATTTACTAATCATGTAATATTTATTCCATTAAGAAATAAATATATTAGCTCATGCTAGCAATATGAAAGCACAAACTAGAAAACCACCTCTCTCAGCTGAAAAATAAAAGCATTTTTGCAACTGAATAATATTGCCTGTGACCAAAGACTTACAATTCATATCTGTACTTGAGGTGTGTGAAACTGCCCAATTTTCCCCCAGCAGTTCATAGGAAATGCTTTCAATCTCAGACTTTCACAGCTCCTTGAATTTTGCAAACCCCACCAGCACTTAAACAGGTTGCTGTCAAACTTTCCAAATATTTGTGAAGCCGTGAGCCTTGTAGCAAAAGTTTAAGCTTGTGTGCCATTTAAAGTGATACTCACCTGTACCCAACGGAATATGAAGATACACATACACACTCACACACACACACACATATATGAAACCAATCTGTTACTCCAGAAGGAGAATTAAACATGGCAGATATAACCACACTTCTGTGTTGTTAAGATAAAGGAGATAAATAAGATAAAGGAGAACAATATTTTGTATGTGGGTATATGGATAATCTAGTGTCTTGTTTGCTTTATTTCAATTATCGTGAGATTAATTTACATCTGTAATTATTTTTTAAGTAATAAAGAATGTACATTTTTTATAAAATCCAACCAATGCTGTTGAATAAAAACAGATTGTGTCTTTCATTGACATTTATGTTTTTACTTTACTTCATGCCTCAAATACAGTTTTCAGATTCATAGATGCACAGTGCATAATGGTTGTTCCTTTTTTAGACAGTTTGAAACAATATCTCATAAATTTCTGCCTCGAAACATAAAAATATTATCAACTAAAACTGCACAATTTTCAATAGGGCAAAATACATGTAAATACAGTTTTATGAATATACTACAAGATACATTGCTATAAGTAAAATTGTCAGGTATAAGGATATAAGCATGTTTTTCTATTTCCATGAGACTTTACTTTGAATATATTGTACTGATTCCATTTTGAACTTAATTGGAATATTTCTTTTTTAAAAGTCCAGTAAAGCCAGCTATTTCTAAAATATTTTAAAATTTTATTTATTATTATTATCATTTTTTAATTTGCTACAAGCACATGAGCTCCCAGAGAGAGTGAGCAAGAAAGCTGCCAGATTTGGGATTTAAACCACTGTCAGCCATATGGGAGTCCAGTGCCTTATCCACGACATTACCTGCTGGCTTCAAAAGCAGGTTTTTCTAAACTTTTAATGAAAACTATGATAAGTGAAAAAATATATTATTTTTAATTATACTTCTTGGTTGATGCTGAACTTGTTTTCTTACAGTATTTCTCTTTCGTTTTAATTAACAAATGATAATTGTGGGTATTTATGGGGTACAATGTGATACTGTGATTTATGTATACATACAGAAAGATTCAATCAAGCCAAGCAACATTTTCATTATCTCATCAACTTACCTTTTTTGGGGGGGTTGGTGGTGGTGGTAACATTCTAAAATCTGTATTTACGGCAATTTTGTGATGCACAGCACATTGTCAGAAACTATGGGCACCATGTAGTATAACTGATCAGTAAAACTTACTCTCCTGTCTAACTGAAACTTTGCACCCTTCGGTCAACACTTTCCCTCCCCTCAATTCTCCCCTCCATGCCAGCCTCAAGTATGATCTCACTTATATGTGTATTTCATTTCTCTGAAGTTGTCTATTGTCGGTGTTTGTATGTCTGATCTCTTGTGAAGTTGCCAGTTAACTTTTGACATGTCACATAATGTCTGTGAGCCTTTATTTCATCATCAATCTAATGGAGGCAAGGTGGATTTCAAATCACACCTCAGGGTTATATGAGATTCCCTGAACGCCACTGAAAGGGATTTTTGTTTGGTAAATGTTGGCAGACTGGGCTCCTAACTGCAATCTAATCTTTTGCAGAGACAAAAGATTTTGTCTGCCTACCAAGAGGTAAAGTACATAAAAAACAGACAAAAATTAAACTGTATGAGAAGAGCATAACTCTGATTTGTTAAGTGTTTAAATTAGGGCAGTGACCAAAAAAAAAAAAAGGAGAAAGGATGATAATCACCATTCTCTTGCTATCTTGCTATTGTGATACTGTGATGGTTGACTAGGTTGAAATAACTTTTCAGGTTTCTAGAAATATGATCATAAGGAAGTATCAACAATCACCAATAATAGAAATCAAATCTTCTATTCAGTAGTTACAAAAACAACTTCCACACTTAGTAATCCTGCCTGAATGATTACACTTGCTTTTTTTATATTGCTTTCAAAATAATTTTGAATTTTGTATCCTCATAAACCCAAATTATTCTCCATGGATATATGATAGAATTGAAAACCAAATACATGTGATATTCTTAAAATAAAAGTAGATTGGGACTCGTGATTTTGTTTTAAACCAAAAACTAATTATTTTTCTGATTTCTAGCTGTTGTCAATAATACGTACATGTGATGCTAATAAACTAAAATTTAGTTGAGCTGACTTGATAGAACAGAGTACAAAAATTTAATAATGTTATTCTTTCTTAAGAAATGCATACTAAAATAAAACATTAACACATCGTTTTTTCTGCTCTCAAAGATTAAGACAAAAGGCCTAATTATTCAGTAAGATGGAGAAGAACGAACAGAACTAAGGTTTCAAAAACTAAATATTCAAAGAGAGACAAGCGAATATTTCTGTCTGAAGAGTAAATTGAGTTAGTTAAAGAAGTATGTAAATGTCTTTTTCTTAGAGTGGTTGATAAATCCCTGAGCTATAATGTGGTTGCCAAAAATCTAAATAAACTTCATTACCACATAATAAAACAGCTCAGCTTTAAAATTGGTCAGTTTATTGATTTTAGTGGCAAGGGATTTGAATGTATTTTCTTTGTTTGCTGTTAATTTCTTGCTTTCTGAAACCAATCTACCACTGCCAATGGAGAATTAAACATGCAGATATTATTATAATCAGACATAAAATGAAGTATGGGCTCTTGGGGTGTTTATGATAAATTACAGAAACAGCTCTTCTATAATCTTTTCCAAGTACGGAAGATATAAGCGTTGGCTATTTTGAAACTTGTTATTTGAAGCTTCTATCAAAAGTAGTACATTTTAATCCACTCTCAGTTAAATCTGAGTCTAAAATCTACTAGTGTGATCAGGTAAAATTTTCACTGTTGTATTTTTAAATGATCAAAATAAAGTCATACATTATCTCGCATGAAGCATTATTCTTTTTTGTTTTTGTTTTTTCCTTTTTATGAAATACAATGTCCTCTCATCAGTAAATTTTCATTTTTTAATCCTACTAACTACACAGGTCTTTTCTGAACTCATCTCAGATGCCAGTGATCCGCGCACTTAAATTCCTGTACTATGTGTCTTTCATATCATTTGCAATACTCTCTTTAATAATAGGTAAATAGAAATTCATCATTCAGTTTTAGATTTTATACTTAATACTAAGAGGAAGTGCTACAGAGTAGTATAATGGGACCAATAAAGAGTAGCATTTAGTATTTATAAGTATATAGCAAGTACTCAATATGCCAGTTTTCATTCATTTTTTTTCTTTTAATAGAAAGGAATCTGAAGGTTACCCACCCCGCTTTATTTATTTAAAAATTTTTAGAGAGATTTTTGCTATAAGGCACATGCACTCACTGGAGAGAAGGACAGATAGAGACAGAAAGCAAGAAATCACCCCCAAGTGGGGATGACCATGCCAGTCCCTTCTCCTCCATTCTCTTCTTGAGATTTCAGACACGTAAGCACACACACCAGCATATTTCATGTCTCTGGTCGGCCATGTGGGAGTCCAGCATGTAACCATTACACCATATGGTGGTCCCCAGTTTTCATTCTGTACCCTTAACCAATTAATGTGAAAATTCAAGGTCAATATCTGTTTTGAAATTATTAAAAAGGAGAATGTTTAATTTTTTTTTTCTTTTTAAGGGGTAGGTTGCCTTAGGGTGCATGAGCTTGCCAAAGAGAGGCAGAGAGAGGGAACACGAGAATTCATCCCCTAGGGGGATGGCCATGCCGCAATCTTTTTCCTCCTTCAATCTCCTGTTGGAATTTTGAGCACACACGCACATGTGCCTGGTGTGACCTTCAATTCACCGTTGGAATTTTGAGCACACACGCACATGTGCCTAGTGTGACCTTCAATTCACCATGTTTGGGACTCAAACCATGGTCAACCATGTGGGAATCCAGCACCTTAACAGCCATACCACCTGCTGGCCCTCAGATACATTTTTTAAAATTCTGTGTTAGGCCCAGCTGGAGGCATGCTGGATAAGGTGGCTGGATCACACATGGCCAACCGCACATTTGAGCGCCATACCTGGAGACTTCAGAAACATTAATCATTTGGCATATATGCCCCAAATCCTGAGAGAATGGAGGAGAAGGTATTATGCTGTGGCCATTCTTCGTAGGGAGTGCTTTCTCACTTTCCCTCTCCCTGTCCCTCTTTCTCTGTCTCTCTCTGTTGAGTATATACTCCCTATGACAAATTAACAACAACAAAAATTCCAAGTTGAAGTACTTTGTGGAGACAATTCTAACACCTGAAGAGACAGTATACAAAATGTTTTACTTAGATATTCTGAATATCAATCATAGATCAGTTCAAAATAATTTCTATTTTCAAATGTGAAGATTATCTTCCCTCTGCAACATTTATTTTACAATTAGTCTTGAACTTGTCATGGATATTTTTTAAACATTTTAATGTAAACCCTTATGTTTGTCTATCTATTTTAGAACTTGTGTTTTTTTTTCTTCTATTTGAGTTTGCTGTGAAAGTGACTAATATCTAATTCATATCAGAAATTTAATAAATGGTGGTTGATTCATTGATTTTATAAGAAGTAAGTTGAATTTGTAAGAGAAAGACTCCAAATCAAAAACTGAAAACCTAGAAATTATTAGTGGTGCTAAAATAAACTGTAAAATTAAGTAAATCATTGGATATTGCTAATCGTCAGCTTCCTCACTTTATAAATATCATTAAAATGGAATCTTTCAAGTACTAAGCGTTTGAGATACCAA
>NW_006159867.1:4626632-4656887 GCF_000334495.1 Tupaia belangeri chinensis | reverse complement strand
CATGATATCGAGTATAAAAAAAATTGTGATTTTTTTATAGCAAATATTTTTATTTCAAATTCCCTGTAAAGAGGATTAGATAAATTATACTTTCTTAGATTACTGAACTAAAAATGTAAAGCTTTCAAAAATAATATAACCAGTGGTTTCATTAATGAATATTTTAATCTATTTACTAAAATAACTTTTAAAAGTAATTAAAATATGGATATATCACCCTGACAACTTTTTACTATAAAAAAGTTTCTTTCTTTCATGAACATGAAAGACACAGAAGAAAAGAGAGAAAGAAGTACTCTCCAGAGAGTCTCCCACTGTGATCCACCCCCCGTTTCGGCCAGCCAGGATCATGGGATCATCGGTGCCTGATGTATTAGGAAGGCCTTGGGATTCAAATTCAGGACTTTTCTCATATACGTCCAGTTTTGCCACCATTGAGCCACCTCTTGGCCTCTGGAAACACTTCTATTAAAATTAATTCTCCTATATAAATTTTTCAGGACACATCTATTTATATATTACAGCTAATTCTACTTTGGACTTTATGATTTCATTCTTTTTTCAGTAAGTAAGTTTAAGTATCTTTAAATTATTTAAGTAATTAAATCAATTGGATGATTATTTAAACATATGATGGATTTAAAGCTAATGATTATTTTAGTTCACTTATGTATTCCTACTGCAGTTTAATTTTGTTGAGTTATATTAGAATTAAGATATTGTACATATAAATGTGCAAAATTTGTTGTGGTTTCCTAGAAAAGTAGGGTAAGTCTCAGTTTGCCCTGTAGTCCAGGGGATAAGCACTGTCTTGGGGAGACTAATCCCACATAAACCATTGCAATTCAAATCCCTGTTCCAGAAGTTTGAAAAGCATCCTGGACACTGTGTGTATGACCAAAATTCTTAAGAGACTGAAAAATGGAATAAAAAGGATTGCAGCATAGTTATACTCCACTGGGTTATACTTTTTCTTTTTTAAGTGCATGGACTTTCTGGCATTAAATAAAAAGAGAGAGAGAGAAATAAAATTGCATTGCTTCTTACTTACATAGCATATATTTTATAAATTTTATAATTTACATTTGAATGAGTTAAAAATAGAATCATGTCAAATGAACAGAAGCTGAAAATGAACAGATTCACCAATCTTTATAAGTTCTCTCTTCACTGATATCTATTTGTGGATATATAAAATAATTTACCTCTGTAGAAAGCAGATTGGGGGATATATCACACAGGGTTTATAGGCATCTTCAGGAATTAGATTGTGGAGTCAGATAAGTCTTGTTTTCACTATTCCTTATATACATATACATGTGTTCTCACTAAATAACATAGGGTTTGGTTTGGTTTTGAAAGAGATTTTTGCTATAAGGAGTGTGTGCTTGCTGGAGAGACAGAGAGAGGTAGAGAGAGAAATAAAGTGAGAAATCACCCCCCAGGGAGATGGCCATGCTGTAATCCCTTCTTCTTCATTCTCCTCTCAGGATTTTGGGCATGCATGCTTTTGTGCCTGGCATGAATTTCAAGCCTCTGGGTCTGAGATTCAAACTACGGTCGGCCACGTGGGAGTCTACTACACCACCTACTGGCCCCTCACATAGAGTTTTTAAGCCCTCAGTTTTTTCATGTGTGATAGAAATTATTTTATCTATTTAAATATGATGTCAGGATCAAAAGAAATAATATAGTTAAGTATTGAATACTTGTGCCTTGCATTAGGTTAAACCCCATAAAATTGCTGGTAGTCATTTTGACTATAAAATAGCAATTGCATGTAGTTCCATATAATATGATCAAACTCAATACAAACATCAATGGTAATGATGATGTTAATAGTGATGTAAGGATGATTTTGGCGATGCCATTTGAAGAAAGTAATCTGCCATTGCATATATTGTAATTATAAATAATTTAGTGGCTTTTTAAAATAGCTTTTTGTTTCTTTAGAGCAGTTTTAGGCTCACTGTAAAATTCAGAGGAAGGTACAGAAACTTATTTCCATCCTTTCTCCTACCATGCATGACTGCCCCATCAACATCTTCCACCAGAGCACGACATTTGTCACAACTGATGAACCTACACTGCACATCATAATTACCAGCATCTGCAGTTTGCATAAAGGTTCAGCTTTTGTTGTATATCTTTTATGAGTTTGAACAAATGCATGACATGTATCCATTATTATGGTATCACAGAAAGTATTTTTACTTCCCTGAAAATCCTCTATGATTTTTTACATTTTTTAATAAATTTCATTTTGTATATTTAACATATACAACATAATGCTATGAGCTACATACATAAAATAGTTACTATAGTGAAACATATCCATTATCTCACCTAGTTAACCATGATATATGTTTTTAATTATAAGATTTTATTTTAAAAATGAAATACAAAATTTGCTGAAGATTACTAATCAAAAGCTCTGAAGGAGAACTGTATTTGGCTTACTGAAAATTATTCAAAATTATAATTTTATGCCAAAATTAATATTGTAATATGTTTCACCCACATAAAAAATTCCTCTGAAAAAAAATGTAGCTACAAGGATTATCAGATGGTGTAATGGTTATGTCGCTGGACTCTCATGTAGTCAAATGTGGCTCAAGTCCCAGACCTAGTGGCTTAAAACTCATGCCAGGTGCATGTGCATGCATCTCCAAGATCCCAAGAGAAGAATAGAGAAAGGATTGTGGCATATGATCCCCCCTAGGGGGTGATTTCTCATTTTCTGTCTCTCTGTCTCTCTCTGCTATCTCTCTGGCAAGCACACATACCCTATAGCAAAAATCTCTCTCTCTAAAAAAAAAAAAAAAAAGTACAAAATATTTCATTCTCATTCAGTTCTGTTTTCATTTTTTTGTATATTATGTAAATGTTTCCATCTTTTTTGCTGAGTGATCCATGCTTTATAGTTTTAATAAAACCACCAAAGTTACGCAAGGAGTCTTCTGCCAGTTTTTGGTATCCTTTTAGCAATTTCAAAATTTTCAATTTATGTACATAAATTTAGCAATCATATTAAAATAGATACATCTTTTGTCAGTTTGCTTTATCTGCTACGATGGCATTCTGTGTGAACAATCTTGAAGTATTATCTCCCTCTATTTGAATACTGTTTTTTGGCAGGTTGTCTATCTGTTTTGCTTACACTGGCAATCGAAGTGGTATTTTTAACTTTTTCATTTTACTAGATTTTATATGATGAAAAAGCTAAAACCTATCTTAACTAGAAAGAGCAATACCTTGTCAATATACTTCATACATAAAACTTTTAGAATATTTGCCTCTCTGAAATATCACAAAATTATTATATTCCCTTATGCCAATTATGCCAATAAGGACTATTTTGTTCCTATTAAATGTCAGAGATGTGTCAGTTGCTTTATTATATTTGTACTTTTCGACAATTCTCAAATAAAGTATGACTATCCCCTTTTTCAAAAACAACAAACATAAAGGCCAGATCATTTAAGTAACGTCTTAACAGGAGTATTATTATACATAACAAAGGAGAATAAAAAAGGAAGCCTCTTAATCATTCTTAACTGGCTTTACAATATGAGTTGTGGGAACCAGCAGTTAGTGTAATGGCTATGTTGCTGGACTCCCACGTAGTCGACCGCGGTTCGCGTCCCGGACCTGGTGGCTTAAAACTCACGCTGGGCACGTGTGCGTGCAGTGCCCAAGATCCCGAGAGGAGAATGGAGGAGAAGGGATTGCGGCGTGACCATCCCCTCTGGGGGGTGATTTCTCGCTTTCTGTCTCTCTGTCTCTCTCTCTCTGTCTGGCGAGCACACACGCCCTATAGCGAAAACCTCTCCAAAAAAAAAAATATATATATATGAGTTGTAAAATGGATTTTAAAATTAAGTAGAATGCAATATTTAAAAATTAAGAGACCATAAGTTAAGGAGTAAGATTAAATAGAACTGTATAAAATGTTCAATTAAAACCAAAGATAATGAAAGAGGGGTAGCAAAGGAAAAATGTAATGAATATCAGTTACAAAGATAGTATGTGTTAATCTAATCATATCAAGCAATAACCACAAATAATGTAAATAGATTATAAACATCCATTAAAAGACACAGAATTCTAGAGTGATTGAAAAAAAAAAAGACAAAAAGAGTATATATCTCCAAGAAAACCTAGTAATCAATCATAAATTTATATGCCAAAATAGGTAAGGCAAAAGTTGATCAAACTAAAATGAAAAAATAGATGATTTTATTATAATTTGAAGTCTGAGACTTTAAAAAAGCTTTCTGTAACTAAGTCAAACAGTAGAAAATTAGTAAAGATAGAGATGACTTCAGCAGCATTATCATTTGATGTAACTGACATTTGTAGAAAACTTTATAAAATAACAGAAATGCGTTTTTTGGAAACTTATAAGGAACATTGTTAAAGACAGACCATATCCTAGGTCACATAATGCATTTGAACAAATCTTAAAAACAAAAATCTAGGAATGATTTATGTTCCTAGAACATGATGAAGCTAAAATGACTGGTAACCAAAAATTGATAATATAAAAATTTTAAAATGATCTCATATTTTTAAAATTAAACAATGATAAATGACTCAGATGTTAAAGAAGTCTCAGCAGAAATTTAATATTTTTTGATCTTGGGGCTGGCAGGTGTCATAGTGGCTAAGAGTACTGGAATCCCCCAAGGCCAATTGTGGTTCGATTCCCAGACCTGGCATCTTGCTTTCTCACTTTCCCTCTCTTCCTCTCTCTCGCTTTCATTCTGTCCCTCTCCAGTCAAGTTAAAAAAATAAATGAATAAAGTTAAATAATTTTTTAAAGAAATGTTTTGAGCTTTATATAAATAAAAGTTATAAAAATTAGAGATTTTGATAAAGTAGTTCTTAGAGATTTATAACATAAAAAGAACATATTAGAAACAGAGATAGTAAAACAATAACAAAGTAGTCTATCTCAGGAAACCAGAGAATGAAAAGCAATTTAAGTATAATGAATGTAAAAGAAAAGAAACCACCAGGAAACCAGAGAATGAAAAGCAATTTAAGTTTAATGAATGTAAAAGAAAGAAACTAAAAAATTAGAGCATAAAGCAATAAATTGAAGACAGAAAACAAAATTAAAAGCTGTGGGCCAGCCTGTGGCATGGTAGTTAAGGCAGCTGGATCTCACACAGTTGATTTTTCAGTTTAAACCCCAGACTCAGTTTGAGAAACATGCCAGACATGTGGCATGCATGCCTAAAATCCCAAAAGGAAGGAGAATGGAGGAGAATGGATTCCCCAAAAGGAAGGAGAAATGGAGGAGAATGGATTCCTGCATAAGCATGTCCCAAAGGCTTGCTCACTCATTTTCTCTCTTCCCCTTCCCGCCTCTCCCCACTGTCCCACCCCATGAATGCATGGCAAAATTTTCTTTTTAAAAGGAAAGAAAGAAAAAAGTAGAGAGAGAAGGAAAGTGAGAAAGCAAGCTGCCAGGTAAGAGATGCGATCTGCAGTCAGCCAGTGGGAGTCCAGCCACTTTAACCACCACCTTACCCTGCCAGTCCCAATAATCCACAAATATTTATAAATTGTAATTTATTAAAATAAAAACTTTTGCTCCTTCTTAGACACTGATAAGAGAATGAAAAAAATAAGTCACTGTCTAGGAGAAAGTATTTTCAAATATGATAAAAAATGTATATACAGGGACCAGCAGGTGGCATAGTGGTTAAGGTGCTGGACACTCCCACATGGTCCACCACGGTTCAAGTACCGGACCTAGTGGCTTGCTTTCTCACTTTCCCTCTCTCTCTCTGTATCTCTCTCTGGTCAAATTAAAATAAATGAATGAATAAATAAAATTAAATAAATAATTATTTTTTTAAGAATGTATATACAAAACATACCGAAAAAAACTTTCCAAACTCGAACTTAAGACTACAACTCAATTTATAAAAACAGATTTGTGCAAAAACTGCATGAAGAAAATATGGCAAATAAGCACATGAACAGTAGTGCATCATTTGTCATAAGGGAAACAAAACAACAAGAAAATACCACATACCAATTAAAATGCCATAAATTCACAAAATTGATAATACTGATTAATGGTAAAGATGTATGGCAAAGGGGCTGGCAGGTGGTGTGGTGACTGGAGATGCCAGCCTCCCACATGGCCAACCGTGGTTAGAGTCTTGAACCTGGGAATTTATTTTCTCACTTTCTCTCTGTCTCTTTCTCTCTCAGTCACTCTAACTTCTTTGGTCACATTAAAATAAATAAGTAAAGTTAAATAAAATAATTCTTTATAAAAAAAAAGATATGTAACAAAAAGAGCCTGTTTGTGTTTCTGTTTGGAGGTTTAATGATGAAAACAACTTTGGAAGCCAGTTTGGCAGTTTCTTACCAGCTTAGTATAGTCTTACCATATGAACCAAAGATTACTTTCAATATACTCAACTTATTTGCAAACGTATGTCCATGCAAAGATCTGTGCATAAATTCCTGTAATAGCTTTATTCATAACTGCCAAAAACTGAAGAGAGTCAAGTTGTCCTACAATAGGTAAATGGATGAATGAACTGTGACATTCATTCAATGGAGTATTATTTAGCAATAAAAATAAATGAGCTACCAAGCCATGCAAAGAAATAGATGAATCTTAAATGCATATTGCTAGGTGAAAGAGGACAGTCTGAAAAAGGTTACATACTGTGTCCATTAGTCAACTCATTAGCCACGCTCTCTGTATTAGTTGGCCATAACAAAACATGGACTGGGTGGATTGAATAAAGAGATTTATTTTCTCACAGTTCTGAAGACTGGAGGTCAGTGATCATGGTTCCAGAATGGGCAGGTTCTAAGGATGGCTCTCTTAGTGACTTGTAGGAGGTCACTGTGTTCTTATGGAGCTTTACCAGGTGCTGTCTCACTACTTCTCTCCAGGAGGCCACCAATTCTATCAGACTAAGGCCCCGCCCTTATGATTCCATTTAATATTAATTACCCTGTAAAAGTCATCTCTCTAAATATACTCGCATAGGCTAAAACATACAAATTTTCAGGGGACATAAGTAATTTCATAGCACTATGTTTTTCCATTTATATGACATTTTAGAAAGGTAAGAGTATAGTATAGTGATCATAATTAAATGTTAATTATTTAATATCAATAATCAATAACTAATATCATTAATATATTATGTTATTTATATATTATACAAATAATATTAATAATATACTATTATTATTGGAGAGTGAGAAAGGCTCAACAGATGATGCACAGAGAATCTTTTGGTGGTTCAGCTATTTTGTACGATTTCTGTATGTGATCCTATGCATATGTCAATCTTACTGACTTGTTTAACATGAAGAGTGAAACTTAATGTATGCAACTTTTTAAAAATCCTTTATGAAGTCAGGGTAATCTGGGATGGAATGACAACTGCAAAAAAAGAATCCAACTACATTATAGGTATACAAAATAGCCTCACTGTAAAAAATCCAACTACATTATAGGTATACAAAATAGCCTAACAGTAAAGAGAAAATGGTACTTAACTAAATAACTCTAAAAATAAGTAGACTAAAAAATAAAGGCAAAAAGAATTTTATATTATCACGATACTGCAGGTGACTGCTATGGCTTCAAAGTCTTCCCAAAATGTATGTGTTGAGATTTGCTTGTAACAGGATTAAGAAGATGAAAACTTAATTCAGCTAAGGTGCTGAAAGATGGAGCTTTGGGAGGACGTAAGGATTAAGGTCATCAGTGTGGGGCCCCCATCAATGGCTCCTGATGGGTGTATACAGGGTGGCAAGGACATCAAAACAGAGACACCCAGCCTGTCTTCACCATATTGGCAGCCCTTGGACCTTGAATTTCTTAATTAGGAACTAAATAAATCTCTGTTTTTATAAATTATCCAGGTATAGGCATTTTTTGTTACTAGCTGTAGAACATACTGGAAAAGTGATAAATTTGTTTTCCATGAGGTCACCATTCTAAAAACATTACACATGTATACCACAACTGAACAATTAAGAAACGTATGGCATATTGAGGGAGATTGACTTTTTTCTTTGTTGGGGAAGGAAGTTACAGAGAAGGTAGGGGAAATTACAATAATCTATGCAGTACTGACTAGTAGAGATCACCATTAATTTGTGTTTAATTCGATATACATCAAGATGTTGACATACCAAAATATTTATAGATATGTAGACACAAGTGGACTAGTGAATACCTATAAGTTTTCTTCCTCTGTCAACTGAGTGTCTAGAAACAAAGACACCTCAGTAGCATCTAGCACTTGAATTCAGGTCTCATTTTCTCATATTATTTTACACTAAAAGGACCCAGAATTCCTTGAAAAGTGACTAATCCTAGACTGGGAAAGAGAATATTTAAGATGAATCAGAAATAAGGTGATGCTAAAAATAAACAAAACCTATAGTTCTACATATATATCTAAAGGATACAAGAGACAAATGAAAAAGTTTCCTGTTGGATATATATTTGAGAAACCATATAAATAATGTGGTATTGAATTATAACTCTAAGTCTGTACTTATATTAGTAAGTGCTTGAAATGCTAAGTAAATAAAGTAGAATTGACAAATCTTTCATACAGGAAGCAATCCAAATAAACCATCCGTTAAATATAAGATGGGGATCATGACCTCTTTCTAAAAAAAAAAAACAGTATAAATGAGGATAAAGGGGGCAACTCTATAGTGGAAAAATCTGAATAATGTCCTTCAGCCCAATGATCAAGATCAGATCATGTGCATAGCGTGTACCCATGCGATAGCGTGATGAGAATCACACTTCATTTCTGTACTCCTCCTCCCCCAAACCCTTAACTATTGTCTAATCATGAAACATGTCAGGCAATGCCAAACTGTGGGATACTTACAAACAGCCTTACAAATAAAAGCAGTCAATGACATAAAAAAATAAGTAAAATTTAAGTTATTATCACACTTTAAAGTAACCTAAGGCCACATGATAAATAAGTCACCATTCTAAAAACATTATACATGTGTTCCACTACAGTGGTACCATGGATGATACCTTGGAAAAGAGGACATTAAGTAAAAACAAATACATTGTGGAGGCCAGCAGGTGACTGGTTAAGATGCTGGACTCCCATATGGCCAACCATGGTCCAAGTGCCAGACCGGGTGACTTGCTTTCTCACTTTCTCACTCTCTATCTCTCGTGAGCACATGTGACCTGTAGCAACTTTTAAAAATGATAATAATGATAAAGTTAAATAAAAAATTATTTTTTTTAAAAAAACTAATACATTGTGAATTAGGTACAGACTTTAATTGAGAATGATGTGCTATTATGGGTTTATTAGTTGTGACACATGTTTCATACTAATACAACAAGTTAGTGTTGACAGGAAATGCACAAGGAATATATGGAAAGCATCTATATTATCAGAACTTTTCTGTAAATATACAACTTCTAAAATAACAATAATTATTTTAAAATATTACATAGACATGGTCAAGTGCAATTTCAATGTCCATGATAATTTATATTCTTATATATTTTTGCAATCGTCCCAATACTGTATGTAACAACTTTAAAATTGTTGCCATTCATTGAAGAAATTAGTTTATCTTACTGTTTCCATGGGTATTTTCTTGCCTCTAGTGAAGAAATTCTGTTTTAACATACTTACTAGACACTTCACTTTGGGGGAGGTGTAAATAGTCACCCCTGTGCTTTGTCAAATTTTCATTATTTTATCTTTTATTTGTTTGGTAGGAGTTCTTTATATATCCTAGATTGTCATTCTTTTTTCTGTTGTATACTTTGCAAAAACTTCTCAAAATTTATCAACTGTCTTTGATTCATTAAAATCTTTTCAAAGTTTGTGTACTTTTAAAGTTTCCTTTTTGTTATTAAGGCGATGTTTTTCTTCATTCAAAATTAGACACCTTCACATATTTTTTCTGCAGAATAGTTACTAACTTTTTAGTTTATCTGAAATCAACCTATTCTTATGTATGAGAATGAGATTTAATTTATGGATAGCAAGTTGATGCATTCTTTCTCCACTAAATGGAAGTATAAGCTAGAAGATTCTATATGAACAAATAAGTCTGTTTTTACATTTTCTATTTCCACTCAGAAGTGTATTTATATATGCATTCAGTGATTCCTTGATGTTTTAATGTTTATTGCTTATCATTGCATAATATATTCTTTTTTTGTTTCATATAGAGTAAGTCCTTTTTTTCAATGCATTCCTTTTTCATATGTTCTTGATACTATTCATAATTTATGTTTTACATGTTTTTAGAATCATCTTTTAAGACTTTATTAAAACATATTTGAGAATTTTAGTTAGAATAATAGATACAGTTTAGAAGAACATATATTTCACATTATCAAATACTTCCTTCAAGCAAAGTATTCCAGGTATTCCATTTCCTCTTTTGGTAAAATTTTAAAGTTTAAACTTTACTACAAATAAGTTTCTACATTCTTCACAGATGATATACCTAATCTTTATAAAATAAAAGAGATCCTCTATTTTTTTGTTCCTGCTTAATCTTTTTAAAGAACTATTTATTTAATCCCATTTGTTATTATTATTATTTGTTTTTTGTGGGTTTTTTTTTGGGGGGGGGAGATTTTTTGCTATAGGACGCATGCACTCTCCAGAAAGACAGAGACACAGAAAGTGAGAAATCACCCCCTATAGGGAATAGCCACACTGCAATCTCTTCTCCATTCTCCTCTTGGGATCTTGGGCATGCATGCACATGTTCCCTGTGTGAGTTTAAGCCACCAGATCCAGGACTCAAACTGCGGTTGACTTACATGGGAGTCCAGCCACATAGCCATTATGCCAACTGCTGGTCCCCTGTTATTATTATTTTTCAATTTGATCAAACAGAAAGAGAGAGAAAGAAAAAGTGAGAACCAAGCCATAAGGCCCAGGGCTCGAATCACAGTCAGCCACGTGTGAGTCCAGTGCCTTTATCCACCAGCTACCTGCCAGCCCTTCCGCTTTAATTTTTTAATATATTACAAACTTGCCCATCTAATCATTCTTTAATAATTCTAAATTTTATTTTCCTGGAATGTCTATAATGTTATAAATTGATAAAAATAAATTATTTTAGCATGGTTATTGATATAAATAGTTGATCTATATACCTTAAAATCTTTTAAGTACACAAGAGTAAAATTAACCAAACCTGTGATTATTTCCAGTACCTACAGGTATTAAATAAGTTTAAAAGCCAATCATACAATCTGTAAATACTTACAGATGTGACTTTGTTTAAAATCCCTTAAATAATTTAATTTGGGGAGCACTATAAAGATATTTAAAAATAAGAGTGATAAATTTTGTTTGGATATCTTCACCTGCTTTAATGAATTTATTTCTAATATTTTGTGGGGAATTATATTTGCATATTCTGTTTTAATATAAATTTCAAGCCTCTTTATCACCTTGTTATTAAACTGTATTTGTCAAAACTGAAGAATAAAAGATACTTGAAATCTTTACCCACGTCTGACCTCTCAAGAACCAGTGAACTTCTCTTGAGTGAACAGAGTTGAGGCAGGGACGGGGAATCCCTAGACTACAACCTGAATTCTTTTTGAATTCTGCATAAAATAGAATTTGTGGGATTGTGTTTGAAATCTAAAGAAAACAGTAGCTATTATGATGAAGCTGTCTGTAGCCTTTTATAGCTTTTTATCCTTTATGACTGCTCTGTTCCCTACAGTGTATCTCTGAAGTGCAGAAAAAGTTCACAGCAGATGATTATACTAAGGCACCAAAGCCACTGGAGTGTGAGATAATCTTCGGAGCTGAGAATTAGTGTCTCGGGCAACCAAGCGAGAAACCAAAGGGGAGTTATTCCTTCAGTAAAGTTTAACATCTTAGATACACCTAAAGCTATAGCTCTTTATTACTGCTCAAATCCATACTTTTGACCGTTTGGTTACATGTTGGTAAAAGTTGTGTTTTTCTTTCACTGATTGCTGCTCAGTTAGTAAAATGTAATTCCCAATACAATATATACAACATTTAGTCAAACAGTGTAGCTTTAAACATTTGCAATTTTATGCAGAGATTAAGCAAATAAGATGAATCTTTATTAAGACTTTGAAGTACACAAAAAATCCAAGTGTGCTTGTATTTTCTGCACATTTCTGGACATGATGTCTTAAGGGAATAAGTGTCCCATGTGCAGGGAAGGGTATAGGACATTATAATGGAAAAGTAAAGGTGCATTTACACAGATTAGTGTTTTTTATTTTAAGGTCTGTTCACAGAGAATAATTTATTTAATAAGGATCAAGTTGTATGCTTAGTTGGTTCTTGGTATGGAAAACACTTTTCACTTTTGCATACATGGTGTATTTTGGTCCTTAAAGTGGAAAGATACCTTAGTGTTATTTATTGACTCATTCAAATAATAATTTCTGTAGTCAATTTTATATGTTAGCTACCAAAGAGGAACACAATTAGTGAGTTATACTTTGCTATTTTGTAAAAGCATTGCTTATATTTTATGCTTGTGAAGTCAGTGGGACTTTAATATTTTATGTCTATATCAACTTTAGTAAAAATACACTTACAATCCACATTTAAGTAATATACCAATCATAGTAAAATTCCACATGTATATTTATGAAAGATTGCCTTTTCTGTT
This sequence comes from Tupaia belangeri chinensis, assembly GCF_000334495.1. Lineage (NCBI taxonomy): Eukaryota > Metazoa > Chordata > Mammalia > Scandentia > Tupaiidae > Tupaia > Tupaia belangeri. Next base: position 4,644,203 of record NW_006159867.1, on the reverse strand, counting down.
CCCTACAGTGTATCTGTACCTGAACCAAATAGTCTCTGTAGTTTGCTTTGAAAGAGTTCAACTCTGCCTGTAATAACTTCCACCAGAGACAGAACTACTCTATATTCTAGAACTAAACATCAAATAAATTATTATGACAATGAAAGTTAAATGTTACTGAGTAAATAATGTCATATAAGCACACATATGTCTCTATAGTCTTTAGGTTATCTTCTCTGTTCAGTATTTGTTTGGGGAGCAGATATAAAACAGCAATTCTTCTTCCAACAATTTATTTCCAAAAATTAGGTTAAAGTATAAAATGAAGAAGTCGTTTATAAATTGATAAAACATAAAAAGGGGTTAACTAAAGAATCATATGAGAAAATGAATAGGCTGAAGAATCTCAGGGTTCAACCCTATATGACAGAGCTAGTCAAGACCACATATTAAATTTACCACTGCTGAGCACATTCAGTTTATTACAATGAACTAAACATGTTTCCATATCCCCTGTAAACCAAATTGTGCATCATCAGAAAGTTGATATAAAGGAAACAATGTAACTATTCCTCAATTAATTACAAGAAAATAAATTTCTCTTCAGAATTTCCTAGTCTATTCATCTTGCTACAAAATCATAGTGTAGGTAAGCTATTTAGAAATATGCTGACTTTTTTTTTCCTCTTTATTTTCTGCTGTCTTTGCAAATATGCTTGTGACCTCTTATGTCTTTTGGCATTTTCACAACAGGAATTGTCATTATATGTAGTTCTAGGCATTAAAGCATCAAGCCAAGAATGATTAGAGATGTTAGGAAGTAGTAAAACACCTGCCATTCCAAACTATCTTTGGATAACACAAACCGAATTTGCTTTGTGTTTATAACTGACCCATTAATTACGTACTGGAAGTCTAAGCAATGCCCCTGCTGCTTTCAGAATTGAGAACTTAGTGTTGATTGGTCTTGCAAGAATTGCCAAAAGATACTAAGAAATGATTTAAGAGGATATAAAAACAAATTCTTCAGATTGTTTAAAGCTCTATTTCAGAAATTATGAGTAATAAATAATGAAGGGAAATGTTTTATCTCTATTCCAGCAACCTAATAAAATACCTATTTTTTGATAAAAATCTTAAAATTTGATTCTCTCCACTACCTAAACTACTGACATGCTAGAGATGTTTTGGTAAATAATGTTAATTCACTTCTTAGACTAAGTATGGCTTAATAAATTACATTTCCATTATTTTATCCTAAATGTTCATGCCTCCCAGTTATAAATACTATATATCTAGCTAAAAAAAAGTTAAGTATTCTTGAAAATTTGCAACGTTTTCCATATATTTTTAACTCCTCTGGAAAGATATGTGTATGTATATGTATTTATAGTGAATCTGGATAGAATTAAATGAGGATGAGCCTAGGGACCAGCAGGTGGCATGGATACTCCCACATGGCTGACCACGGTTCAACTCTTGGACCTGGTGGCTTGGTTTCTCACTTTCTCACTTTCTCTCTCCTTCTGTGTGTGTGTGTGTGTGTGTGTGTGTGTGTGTGTGTGTGTGTGATCAAATTAAAATAAATGAATAAATAAATAAAATAAATTATTAAAAAAAAAGAGGATGAGCCTAGAAGCAGTTTTGTGATAGGTAAGATGATACACCACATACATTTTGCTATAAGGTGGGGCGTGGCATTCAATCAATGATGATGCTGTGAGCATTCTCTTACTTTTAGCCTTTTCAGATAATGACCCAACTGCAAGGTCTTCTGCTTCCTGCGGGCCACACATCACATGACTGAGTAAATCGAGTTAGAAACCTGGACACTCTAGCTCAGAACAAGTTGAATGTGGTGAATGAAGCTCGAATATTTCCAAGGTAACTATGGAGTGTCCAAAGCAATCACTCTGTGTCCTCTAGTGAAGCAACCCATCTTGTCCCTTTGCCCAGTCCTGCTTCCTTCTCCTTCCTTCCACAGATGTTTATTCCAATAATATCCCTAAAAGTTTTTAATATATTGCTGTAGGCTAAACTGTGTCTATAAACTCATATGTTGATGCTTTAACCCCCAGTACCTTAGACTATGACTGTGTTTGGACATAGAACCATTAAATAAGTGATTATGTTAAAATGAGGATGTTTAGGGTGGGACCTAAATCTATCTGACTGGTGTTCTGAGAAGAGATTAGGACACTCTGAGAGATATCAGTAGCCCTGATGAACAGAGGAACACCCAGATGAGGACACAGAGAATGTGGCCATCCACAAGTCAAAAGAGAGGTCCCAGAGTAACCCAACTCAGCCAGTTCCAGAACTATGAGAAAATAGATACCCAGTCTTGGTATTTGTATGGCAGCCCAGACAGACTAATACACTAACTTTCATTTTCGTGTCTGTTTTTCATAAAATGTAACCTGTAACATTTAGTATCAGATGTGATCTGAGAAAGCAAGTGATCAGTAGAGCTGTTGGACTTGCTGGAGATTGTGCACTGCTGGTTGGCCATGAGGAACTCTGCACTTGAGTGGTGGATCTCAGACAGACTTTCACAAAAAGTGACATTCTAATTGTTCAGCTTTTACTGGTAATGAATTGTGATAGCACACCAGCGCCATCACAACGAACTACCTGGTGTGGATGTAGCAATTGTTTGAGAAATATGGGAGAAATGGTAATTGCAGGGAATATGGAATTGACTGTCTTTTGCTAAGCTTTAGTGAGCACTAGACAAAAGTAACAAAAGAATGAGAGAGATTAATAAGCAAATGAAAGCGTATGTGAAAACCAAAGAGTTTTCTTGACAACTTAAAAGAGGCTTTTATCTCATGCAGCTGAAGGACAGAGAAAGCTTAGGAATAGGCCCAGGACTTAATTAGAGTTGCTGAGCTCCAAAGAAACTTAAACTCTCAAAAAAAAAAAAGAAAGAGAAAAGATATTTTTCTTATGCCAACACACAAACTCCAGTTGGAAAACAGAGGGATCCAAACATACGGGATGGCAATATCTGAGCTGTTGTCCCTCAAATTTTGGATTCATCATGTATCTCTGAACCTGATGTTAATAGAGTTCTCTCTATGAAGAGCTCTAAAACCTCTTTTTCTTGAAGATACTGCAGACAGTTTCTACTCTCCTGTGAGATGAGTGTCTTCTATGTGTTTGGTCTCATCTGTACTCCTGGCTCCTAGACTTGTAATGAGGATGATGATGCAGCATTATACAACCAGGGACATGACAGACTTGATAAAAGAAAAATCGGGATTACAAAACTGCTGCGAAGCGTAGCTGGCATGGAGTATTACGAGCACAGGGAGTACGTACAGAACTGAACTGTGAGAGTATATGATCAAAGGAAGCAGAGTAGAAATGTGGATAAGGGAGACTTCATTAATTTCAGAGCACTCCCTTGGAATATAGGATTATGACCTTAGCAGAATCTTATTTGGCCGTGTAAACTTACCGCCACTGTGGCTCCAAGAAAACACTAGGATCTTACTGAAATGTAACAATCCATATGGAGATTGGAAGGAGTGAAAGCTTCAAAGAAGTGGGCCCATGTTAGAGTGGATGAGAAGCAGGAATCTCACCAGATGACAATGTCACATGGGAAGGCCCAAGAGAAAAAAACAAGGTAAGGTCCTATTAGATCACATATCACGGAGCATTTTAATAATGGTTCTCCCATGCAGGCCAGGGCTGAATATTCGAAGGACCTTTAAAAGCTCATGGAAATGAGCATTATGAAAAAATGATGCATAAATTTAAAAATATTTTTGCATCCAAATAATCTTGTACTTTAATTCCATTTTTCCATAAATTATTCCAAGTACCTTTGTCAAGGAGGCCATTAGTGAATGAGGATCATTTATAGCAAAAAGAATGAGAGGATTCATAAATAATAAGGCCAAAAGGAAATACTTACCTATCAATACGAAGGTAGGAGTAGCAGCCAAAGGTGCCAATATGAGTCAGGTTTCTGCAAAGAAATGGAATCAGTAGTGTGTGTGTGTGTGTGTGTGTGTGTGTGTGTATGTGTGTAATACACAAATGTCTACATATGTATCTATTAAGTTATACTCTAGTGTGTATATATATATGCACTATACATATATATGTATATGTGTATATATCTATAGTGTGAGATATAGAAATATATATATATATATATATACACACACACAGAGAAAGACAGATTTTAAGGAACTCACTCATGCTATTGTTGGAGCTAGCAATGCCTGATGAAATGAAATTTGCAGTGATGTTGACTGGTAGGTAGAAACTCAGGCAAGAGATAATGCTTCAGTCTTGGATCTGGAAGTAGAATTCTATCCTCTCACATTAAACTCAGTTTTTTCCATTAAGATTTCAACTGATTAGATGGGCTCTAAGCACTTTATTGCAAGTAATTATTTTATTCCAAGTACCCCTTTTAAGTATTATCCACGTTTAAAAAAAAGAAAAGAAAAGAAACCTTAATAGCAGTACCTAGATGAGTTTTTGACCAGACAAGTATACACCATAGCCTAGCTAAGTTAACACAAAACCCTGACTATCACAGTGCCAAGTAGAAGAGAAAAATGGAGATAATTAGGACCAAATAGATGCGCAATCAAAAAGGATATGACCCAATTTGAATCATCAGGTGAACCCAAACACAGAAGATAGTAGGCAAGGGTAGTTGCTTTGCTCTAGTAACTATATGGCTTTCACATCTGAATCTGCTTTTAAACCCAAAGTGTAAAGAAAGGATCTTACAGTATCATTACAGGAATACATAATATTGATTTCATTTACCTATTTCAAGATACTCCCACTTGTGAGGGTTACTTCTCAACATGGAGGGAATATTTCCAGTACCGTTAAACACAGGGTCAAGGTTATATTGATACTCAGAAACCTAGAATGTGTCCATCTAAGGATGAGGTATTAAATGGAGCCCTAGATAAGGTGATCACAAGTGAGTGTCCTGGATCCCTGCTCAGTTGACTATACAATAATCTCTTATTATAGTCCAGGAATTGTTTGGCACAACATTTGTTATACTCATGGCTAGACTACTTAATGAAAAGGTAACTTTTGTCCAATTTTTTAATTAGCCAGATTTAACCATTCCACAATGTATATATACTTGAAAGTTTCATGTTGTGCATGATACCATGTTATCTGTAGATTAAAATTTTAATTCATTAAATATATAATTAAAATTTCATAATTTAAGATTTTTTTAATATTTTCTTTTTCACTTTTTTATTTTTTTCTTTTATTATTTTTTCTCATTTAATTTTCTCCCATACATTCATCACATTATTATTTGTCTTACAAAATGGCTATTTAAACAGGTGAACATTTCTCCCTAGTACTGTTGATAAAACTACGAAATATCTTCAACAGATAATACCACACCTCTTTGTGCCATTTCAAAGCATAAATAATGTAATGATAATTCACCAAGTCAATAGATAACACTCAGCAAAGAAACAAGCCCTTAAAGTTCTAGTTTTTAAAATCAGTAATGTTGGCCTTTTTTTAAGGCAAAGTTTGGGCAAGAGTTTGTTCTATCAGATGAAGCTGCATGTAGCACAACCTCTTCACAAGGAACAGGCTCTCAGTGTGGCAGGTGACAGTGTACAGAAGAGAACAGCAGCTGCCAATTTTCTCCCATACATTCATCACATTATTATTTGTCTTACAAAATGGCTATTTAAACAGGTGAACATTTCTCCCTAGTACTGTTGATAAAACTACGAAATATCTTCAACAGATAATACCACACCTCTTTGTGCCATTTCAAAGCATAAATAATGTAATGATAATTCACCAAGTCAATAGATAACACTCAGCAAAGAAACAAGCCCTTAAAGTTCTAGTTTTTAAAATCAGTAATGTTGGCCTTTTTTTAAGGCAAAGTTTGGGCAAGAGTTTGTTCTATCAGATGAAGCTGCATGTAGCACAACCTCTTCACAAGGAACAGGCTCTCAGTGTGGCAGGATACAGTGTACAGAAGAGAACAGCAGCTGCCAATTACAACCAGCTGAAGAAGAAGAAAAAAAAAAACAAAACAAATAAAGCTAAATTGCCACTCAAAGGCAAAAACTGAAATAAAACAACAATCACAGGACATGCAGGGCTTTGCTGATTTTTCCGATGGAGGGTATACCGAATGCTGGGAGTCATGATCACAGATGCATTACCAGGGCAGATTGCATAGCAGGAAACAGGGTTGTGAAAAAAGTTTCCAGGAAAATTACTTTTCCACACTTTTTCTAGCATCTCAGGTCACAGCCGTGCTTCTTTATTTTATCCTCTATTCTAATCCTAAAATCTATTCTACAAGTCACTTATAATGGTGAATGAATAATAGCAGAGGAACTTAAGGTATAAAATTTAAGAACATAAAGTCAGACTAAAACAGCACAACATATATAATATAAAATAAGTATATTAAAAAGTAAAAAAATTAAATCAGAGCTCAAATAGAGGATTAAACGTGATAACAATAAACATTAAAATGAGAGGAAGAAAAGCATAAGCATAGGACAGTAATGGGAGGGGACAAAGAAGCACAACTGAGACTTAACATTGTCTCTTGAACCTAATCTCCAAGGTTAAGAAGGGAAATTACGAGTAACTCGCATAGAAGAATGAAAACTATGTTTCAGAAACTAGGAGATAAGGTTAAATGACTATAATGGTTAATTCTCTCCATTTTTCTGAGCCACAAGGTATGAGATAGTTGCTCAAATATTACTCTATGTTTTTGAAGTTTTGTTTTTGTTTTTTTGGTGACATTAATAAGTGGACTTCTAAGTAAAGCCAATTGTCCTCAATAATGAGGGTGGGTCTTATCTGATCAGTTGAAGAACAAAAGACTGACCCTCCCTCAAGTGAGGAGAACTCTACACTAGCCCACCTTTGGACTTCATCAGCAACATAGGACCCACCCTGTAGATTTGAACTTGCAAGCCTCCACAATGGATCCAGTTTTCTTACAGTTAATCTCGTTTTGCCTTTCTCTCTTTCTCCCTCTCACTATAGAAATATCTGTGATATCTATTTGCCTAGCTACTTATCTATGTTCATATATAATCTCTTTTGGGTTCTATAATAGTTTTCTAAAGTACCCTGACTAATACAAAGACCAAGAAAATAAGAAACCTGCGACTTTAACACATATAAAACTACAAGTGAAATGAATGTTTTAAGCATGTATTTCAAAAAGCTGGTAAAAATCCAATGGATAAATAAGAAAGAAAAAAATTTGAAAGAAACAGAATTTCGTGAAACATTGTCAAAAACTCAAACTTTTTAAAAAAGAAGCCAACAAAACAAAAACTGATTTAAAAAAAGTAATATGAAACTACTCTTTAAAAATATGAATGAAAATTTAAAAAGCAATAATCATGTATATGTGTGACATTTAAAATTCGATTGCCTGGCAGGCCCTGTAGCACGGCAGTGAAGTGCTGTGCAGAGGAGCTGAATCCCACACGGATGATCGTGATTAAAAGCTGAGCTTTGTGGGCTGGAAAAAGATGCCAGGCCCACGTACGTGTTTGTCTAAAATTCTTAAGGAATGGAGAAATGAAGGAAAAAGCTACGAAAATGATCACATCCCACTGGAGGATGTTTTCCCTCTCTCTTTCTCTTTCAAGTATGCATACCTTCTAGCAATAAAATAAATAATTATTTTTTAAATTTCTAATTCATTTAAAATCTACATTAAACTTATTTTCTAGAAAGTATAGCTTTAGAAAAATAATCAGTTACTCATAAATGGTATCAAAGAGAACGATTTTAAAAGTGTTTGGAAATAATCAAGAGAGCGGCAACAAGCTATCTCATGCTTTCCTCCAATTCTGGCCCTCTACCTGATCACTCACATCCACACACCCTGCAATGTCCAAATAATTAACAACATTTCTAGTAAAACTTTCAAGGATGTTTTCAGTGCCACTTGTAGTCTTCATGAACACAGAGAAACAATTTGTTATCAGCTCATAAAAATAATGCATGATAAAATATATTGATGTTGTATAGTATTTTTAAATGAAATAGAAACGAATAAACTCCAAATATATATTAGAAGGCTAATAATTACTGAAACCAAGTGAGATCCATCACAAGAATTGAACTGCTCATTGTTTTTTTTTTTTGGAGAGATTTTCACTATAGGGTGCGTGCGCTCACCAGACAGACAGAAAGAGACATAGAGACAGAAAGCGAGAAATCACCCCCCGGGGGGATGGTCATGCCGCAATCCCTTCTCTTCCATTCCCCTCTCGGGATCTTGGGCACGCACGCACACGCGCCCAGCGTGAGTTTTAAGCCACCGGGTCTGGGATGTGAACCGTCCGTGTTTGACTATGTGGGAATCCAGCGACATAGCCATTACGCTAACTGCTGGTTCCCAAACTGCTCATTGTTAAAACATCTTTTATAACTCAACATAATAGAAAGTCAAGAAGGGGGGATCAGCAGTTGGCATAATGGCTATGTTGCTGGACTCCCATGTAGTCGAATTCAGTTCAGATTCCAGAGCCAGTGAGTGGCTTAAACTCATGCCAGGTATATGTGCGTGCGTACCCAAGATCCCAAGAGGAGAATGGAGGAGAATTTTTGCCATGTGGCCATTCCCCCTGGGGGATGACTTCTAGCTTTCTGTCTCTCTGGCAAGCACATGTGCCTATAACAAAAACCTGTGCAAAAAAAAAAGAAAGTCAGTAAGGTAAAATACCAGGTCATTGGAAAAGTCATAATGCATTTTGCATAGAACACGTGAAAATACATCATGACTTTTCTGATGACCTAATATACATATAAATCACTGCAACAAGTGCCAAAACTTCATTTAATAAACACAGCATACATTTCTGATAAATACACTTAATAAAATAGAAAAGGTGTATTCTTTCTTTTGGTTTTGACAAAGATTTTTTGCTAAAGGGCATGTGCACTTGCCAGAGACAGAGAAATAGAAAGCTAGAAATTACCCTAGGGGCGGGGGTGGGGAGGTGGAATGGCCACTTAGTAATCCTGTCTCCTCCATTCTCCCCTCAGGATATTAGGCACTCAGGCACACGCACCCAGCCTGAGTTTCAAGCCACCGGATCTGGTACTGGAACCACAGTTGGCCATGTGGAAGTCCTATGCCTTAATCACCATGCCACCTGCTGGCCCAAAAAAGATACATTTTTTTCTTAAAGTAAATCAAAGAAGTTATAATATGCAAAAAGCCAGCCACATACATAAAGTTGAATAATCAGAAGAATACGTTTTAACAATACAAAATAGTCCATTATAAGCATTAATATTTAACAATATTCCAGAACTACTATTGCTCAATCAATTTGTTTAAGACAAATACAGAAGCAAAATTATTGTCATTTTATATTACTTCATTGTGTACCTAAAGCACTTTGCAAAATTACTTTGGAATAACAAAATAATTTTATAGTGGTTGGTTATTAATAGACAAAAATAATTGGATCCACATAGAAAATTAGGAGGTTAGAATATTTAATGGAAGATAATAACCCTCTTTGCTATTTCCATATAAATGTTAAGAAATTAAAAAGGAAACAAACTCAAAATACATAGCACTCACATGATTATAATTTCAAACTTAGGTTCCTGTTTTTTTAAATATCACAATACTTACAAATCTTGGTTTCAAATGAGATAAATTTATTGCCTGACTTAAATAAAAAGGAAAGTCATTAGATGGACACAGCAATTGTTTTTGACAAATATTTATTTATTTTAGTTTATTTATTATTATTAATTTTTTAAAAAATTTAACCAGAGAGAGAGAGAAATTGAGACAGCAAGCCGCCCGGTCCTTGACTTGAACCACAGGCAGCCACGTGTGAGTCCCATGCCATAACTACCATTTCACCTTCTGGCCTGGACACAAGGATCTGACAGATGATATTTATATCTGGAAGATTTGTCTGGACAACTGGTAGGAACTAAAATATTTCCGGTTGACCAAAGAATAAAGCAGACACAGGATTTTTAGTATAAATCGCCAAGAAATGGTGCCACTGCCAATGCTACATTTTGCAGCTGCCTCCATTATATAAGGTGATTGCCACCACTGGATGTGTTTACCGTAACAAATACAAAATTAATTTTTCACTGTCTTTTCTTAGTTGCATTACTGGCTCCAAGTTTAAAATAATAGGCAGCAGTTTATGACTGGGCAAGATGCACCATTCCGTGCACAGCTGAGAGAGAAATATTTGAGATATTCATCTTTGACAATAAAAGGTAGAGCAATACCTCCTAGCAGAGTTACACAAAATTGGCCATTTTCAAAAAGTAGAATGTGGATATTGGATGATGAAAAGCTAAAGCAAAATGAGAAGCCCTATGTTTCCCTTACACTGACATTCATTCTTTCCGTAGTTTATATCTCCAATTTCTTTCTGTCTACATAATGCGACTCTCACCTTTATAATTAAAAAACAGGAGCTCACACTGTCCCAAAGGGTTATGGCCCTAATTTCGGGTTCATTACTGCCCATATTCTAACACTATTACTTCTGGAAGGTACCATTTCATTTCTTATTTTGTTACGCTCCCATGACAATATTTTTCAAGCTGTGGTCCCAATGGCAAAGTTTACCACCACCACCAGCACTTCAATATACAATTACTAGAGAGAGAGGAAAAAGAGACACGAAAGGTGGAATTACAATAAGTAAACTCTTTTTTTTCCCACAATTGACTAAGCATCACTCTCCCTTTCCATTACTCATTTGTTCAGTCGGTGAATTTGCTGAAATGCCAACATCCTCTTGAGCACCAGGGTCATCCAAAACTTCATGTCTTAGGATATATGTTCATGTAGCACATGGAGGACACTCGTGTTACATTAATTATTAAGAATTGAGTAGTGCTCACTGCACAAACCCAGTTATTTATTAATATTTGATTATCAGGAGCACTCCAGCTCAACAAAAAGTTCACCTCAGTTTTGTCTGCTTACCCATTAGAATAAGGAGTCCTTGAAGCAGGCAGGTGGTATGATGGTTAAGGGCACAAGACTCCCACATGGCCGACCATAGTTCGAGTCTCAAACCTGGCAGCTTGCTTTATCTCTTTCTCCCTCTCTCTCTCACTTACTTTGTCCCTCTCTAGTCAAATTGAAATTGATGAATAAATAAACAAAATTGAATTAAATAATTCTTAAAAAAAAAATGAATAAAGAGTCCTAAGTGGGCCGGTATAGATAGAGTTTACAATTTCCTGGAGCGATTTATTTTCTTAGATTAAAATATTTCAGGGCCAGTCTGCAGCATGATAGTTAAGAAAGCTGGATGCTTCATGGCCAACTGCATTGTTTGAGTCTTGGTCCTGATGGCTTGAGAAACAAGTCAGGCACATGTGTGTGTACACCCAAAAATCCCCCAAAAGAGGGAGGGATAGAGGAGAAAGGATTGCAGTGTGACCATCCCCTATGCTTTCTCAGTCTCTCTCTTTTTCTGTCTCTCTCCAGCAATTCCAAGTGCCCTCTGGCAAATATAAAAAAGAGAGAGAGAGACTTTTCAAACCTACAGCATCTAGAATTATACTGATAAAAACATAATTTCCCCCACTATTTTCCATGAATATTCAAATATTCAAATATTCATAACATAGTTGCCAACCTACTTTTACCCCTTGGTTAATAGGCATCAGTGTTTTCTCCAGGAGAGTATCAGTTCCATGAAGTTCCTTCTTATTCAGGTTCCATGTGGCACTTGAACTCCTGCCTTTCAATTGATTAGAAGACTTCACTATGAGTATATACTTTTGACTGATCTATCTAAATGAACATACCAATCACAATTGTCTTATCCTAATCTATCTCCAAGGCTTAAAAGAGTCTCTGGCACGCAAGTGGTTTGGTTGTTGTAGGAACTGCCATCGGCTATGTATGAGGAGGGGTCAGCAGGTGGCATGGTGGTTAAGGCGCTGAACTCCCACATGGCTGACTGCAGTGTGAGTCCAGACCCTGTGGGCTGCTTGAGACTCACTGGGCGCATGTGCATGTGTGCCCAAAATCCTGAAAAGAGATTGAGGCATTGCTATGCTCTGGGGGGTGATTTCTCACTTTCTCTGTTTCTCTGTCTCTCTCTCTCCTCCAAGCACACATGTCCTATGTAATAAACTTTAAAAAATGAAAGAAAAAGAAAAAAACAATGTATGAGGTTGGGGTGCCAGCTGGTGCCATGTTGGCTAAGGTACTGGACTCCCATACAGCCACCATGGTTCAAGCCCTGGACCCGGTGTCTTGAAAATTGCACCAGGCATGTGTGCATACATGCCCATAATTCCAGGAGAGGATGGCAAAGGAATTGCAGCACTGCCATCCCCCTTATGGGTAGTGACTCAGTCTCCCTCCCACTGTCTCTCTCTGGTGAGTTTATGTGCTGTGTGGCAAAAAAAAAAGAAAAGAAAAAGAAAAAGAAAAAGAGAAAAGAAAAGAAAAGAAAAAGAAAAAGAAAAAGAGAAAAGAAAAGAAAAGAAAAAGAAAAAGAAAAAGAAAAAGGAAAAGAAAAAGGAAAAGAAAAGAAAAAGAAAAAGAAAAAGAAAAGAAAAGAAAATCATGCTGGTTTGTGTGCATGCATCCCAAAGTCTGGGGAGGAGAATAAAAGAGACGGAATTGAGATGTGGTTATCCTTCTAAGGGGTGATTTCTCACTGGAGGGCACGTGCACTCGCCAGACAGACAGAGAGAGACAGAGAGACAGAAAGCGAGAAATCACCCCCCAGAGGGGATGGCCACACCGCAATCCCTTCTCCTCCATTCTCCTCTCGGGATCTTGGGCACGCACGCACAAACACCCAAAGGTCTGATTTCTCACTTACCCTCTCTTTGTATATGTTTGTCTTTCTCCAGCAAGCACACATACTCTATGGCAAAAACCTAAACAACAACAAAATGAAACTAAACAAATAAAGAAAAAGCAATATATGAAGAATACTGTCAGGTAATTAGGCAACTTGACAAATAGGCAGGACCTAGAACAATGTCGGAGGGCCAGGAAACAGCACTGTTGCAGGACAACAGGTGGACTGCAAGATGCCCACAGACATCAACTCTGCTGTCATTCTTCTGTAGAAATTTTAGCAGTATTTCTATTTTTTTTGAATCATGTTTCAAAGATTCAGGTATGGGCATTTATTAATAGATGACTGAGTCTAGTAAATGTGCTCTAACTCCCTGGGACCAGCAATGGAAGTTAGCTCCGTGAAGCATGAAACAGAATACAGAGGAAGAGCAAAGAATAGCACTGAGTGGTCGAATCTGGATAGACTGCAACACAGCTTTTAGAGGGCATGGAAGGACTATTGAAACAACAAAGAACAAGACAACATACCTTATTTAAGGAGAAAATCCAATGTACTGAATTTACTTATATTCTCTCTCTCACTAAGTATGCAATGTTAAATAGAAAGTACTTCAATAAGAATGAACACGTGATTGTAGAATTTTATTTGCTTATTTTACAAAAATGTATTCATGGTAAAGATAAGGTAGTTTTAAAAACTGAATATTAAAATGAAACATATTCAAGAGTAGACAAATTTTGGAAAAGAAGGAAAATGATGAGTTAGATTGAAAGACATAAAATACATTATGAATCGTGAGTAATTAGAAATACATTGATATAAGAATTCATTAACTGATCAATGTAAAATGACAAAAATATAGACATAGATTCTAATGTTTGTGGTGATTTAATACAAAATAAATATTTAATATTATATATATAGATGACTTACTATTTTGTTGGGAAATGGATATTTGATTTTTTATTAAATTTAAATATTTAAAGTAATAACTTTATACTAAGGAAGTACATGATTTTAATTAACAGACATGGGAAAAGAAAAACATTACTAAGGCAGAAATTGTCTCAGAAAATACAAAATGTAATACACCACAATAAAAGTTTTGCTATACTTTATGTAAAGTTAAAAATGAAATGCTGCATTTTTAGAAGATTATATTATCATGAACAAGAGTGTAATTTATCCACGTTCTAGAAACAAAAAGGGAATTCTCAGAAACCATGTGAAAAAATAAAATGGCAAAGAGTATAAATAGTCAGAAGTGTGAATTAGTTATAAACATGTGAAAATGTGTTACTGGATTTACCATTAAAGAAAAGCAAATTAAAATATCTGTAGAATATCATATTTTCACCTATGTGCTTTAAATTTATAAAAAAAAAATGTGGAGTACAATTAGGTCATCCATGTTGACAAATATTTAAAATGTATAAAACTTTTAATTTCAGATGTTTCCTTTACAATATATTTTCTTTAGTTACACAAGTGAAATAGTCATATAAATAGGATTTATTTCATGATGATAGTTAATAGAAAAGCAGGACTAGGAAATTATTTGTATCTGTTAACACTTGGAAGGCTGTGCATTTATTTTCAAGAAACAATTTGATCTATAGGAATTTTTTCTTTCAGTGGCAGACGTGGTAGAGCAATTGGGTTGTCGGAAAAGTCATGGTGTATTTTTTCTATGTATTTTTCTGCAAAACTGAGTGCATCGTGACTTTTTCAACAACCCAACTTTTCTGCTCTTTGATAAACATACATGCTCTTTTCATAATATTAAAAAATTACAGGGTCCATGCCTGCAGTGCACTCATTAAATGTGGTACCCTGGCAGCCAGATGCCACATGGCTGACCTCGCTTCAAATTCCACCCTCAGTGACTGTCAAAATATGTCAGGTGGGTGCATGTATGTATGTGCATGCTCAAATCCTAATGGGATGAAGAAGTGGAGAATAAATAATTGCAATGTGTCTAATCTCCATTAGGGAATTTTCCACACACACTCTCTCTATCGCTCTCTCTTTCTAATGAGCACATGACATTTAGAGGAAAAATAAATAAAATTACAGAACTGAAAAGAAGTATAGAATATGGTTATAAAACAGGGTGCTCTGATCTTGGATTCATTAACAACATTATAACAGGAAAAAGCAAACAATTTTACACCTTTTGTTGTTTTACTTTATTCCTCTTTCTTATACTTTAAGGGTTAATTGGTGCTTGTAACTTCTGTAACTAATGTAATCTGTAACTATTGTAATAAGAAGGTCATAAATAAACCTGATAGAGGAAACTTAAGCCACTTACTTTAGACAGTGGGCACAAAAATTCAACCAGGACCTGGGTCCCTGGTGAGAAATCTTAAGAGATGAGATTGTTTACTCAAGGGACACAATATAACAGGTTAAATTGAAAACATCCTAATGTTATCATTTACCATGATATTCAGAGATGTTTAATTGTTTTGTGAAACAGTATAGCTTAAAGAAAATACGTTGTATACAGACAGTTGCCCTTCATCTCTCAATGTAAGTTATAAATCTGAGTTAACAGAGTCAGTGTTGCCATAAGAACAGAAAAAGGGTCATAAATGTCATGTAAGAGGAAAAGGTGCACAGAACAATTCTGGGAAGATCATCAGAGTAAGAGTAACACTAAACTCTAAATTCATGTTACAGATAACAATGGACAGACGAGCAGTGTAACAGCATAAAACATGCTGGAAGTTTCTGTTCTGGGAGTTGGTTGTCGACTTGTGAGCTCTCTGCCACTCCCTGTGCTCCAAGACAGCTAAACAAAGCCCTTTTCTCTCTCTTTGCTTTTCCTCTGGATTACTCACAGAAACAGTTGCCAGATTTTAGCCAGCAGCAGAATGACAGAAACAAACGTGGCTGAAGCCATTAATCCATATAGCAGTACTGTGATGTCAGAAGCCATTACTCCCGTTGCCTTACTTATGAATAGATATCTTCACTATATTTCCTGCAGCAATCTGTCAAAACAGGACTACCACGGAGAGTTCGCCATACTTGTATTAGGATGTGGCATAAAAAGTATATTTAGCCCCAGTCACTGAGCAGCCTCCGACCACTCAGCAGCCTCCCCCCAGAGCCCTTAGCTTTCAGGAGCTTCATCCCTGCCGGCCCTCTCCCGAGGCTGCCCTGGCTTCTGCAGGCCCTTTCCCCTGAAGAAAAGGAATCGTATTGTATGTCCGCTCTCCAGAAACTCCACTCTTTTGACCTCTTTGCTAATGCAACTAAGGGTGATGACCTGCTTCCTGCTGGCACTGAGGATTAATATCCATATAAGAATTCAACAGAGAAATGGCAGGAAGTCCCTTACTATTGTTCAGAGCATTACTGATAATTACGAAAAAAAAGAAACCAGTCAAGGCTTTTAAGAAGAAATCTGCCTGCAATGGTCCTGTAATTGAGCATCCAGAACGTGGAGAAGTAATTCAGCTACAAGGGGACCAACACAAGAGCGCATGCCAGTTCCTGGCAGAGACTGGACTGGCTAAGGAGGATGAGCTGAAGGTTCATGGGTTTTAAGCGCTTATGGCTCACCGAAGCTTAAGTGAGGATATCCTTGCAATTAGTAGAATTTCCCTTTTGTCCCCTGTCACGAGTTTAAAAACCTAGGAGCTTGTATAATGTAACTAACCATTTGGGGTACACTTTTAACTTGAACTAGTGTATCTCCTTCATGCAATAAACTAAAAGGAGCAAACAAAAAAGTATATCATAAGTTAATCTTGTTATATTTGATGATAAAATATCTGGTTGGCATCTAGACTTAATACTTGGGACATCACTTCTTGCAAGGTATACTTGGACTTAAGTTAATATTAAAATGGTGTATTTCTAAAATTTGCTAGAGTACACATGTGCTCACTAGAGACAGGGATGGAGACAGAGAGTGTATTCCTTGAGGGATAGTCACACTGAAATTCCTTCTCCTCCATGTCTCCTTTCAAGATTGGGCACGCAGGCACATGTGCCCAGTGTGTTTTTCAAGCCACTGGGACTCAACCCATGCAGTTGGCCAGTTGGATCCAACCTTCTTAACAATGCACCACTGTCTGGTCCCAGACAATATTTTATTAAGCAATTCTGACCTTCCTGCTTCAACATTATGTATCTCACAAGAAAAAAGAGTGAATCATGTGAAAACATAAAGGCATTTTTGTATTTTCATAAGAATTCACATTTTAATCTAAATTCATTGTGTCTTTCTTTGGAATCATGGGAACAAAACTACATTCTACTGTCAGTGGTTTAGGGAATTAACTTAAAGATACTGAAAGACTCATTCTTTTAAGACTAAAATTTTAATAACTTGTAAGCATATGAATTTTTGAATATGAGTACCAATGAAATATATAATACTTTTATTTTAATAGAATAATTTCATATAACTAAATGACTAATGGTATGTTACATATTTCCAATAAATTACTAAGAAATCCTTAACCTCTACTAAAAATATCCATCAGGACAATTAGCTTCAGGATCTAATATTAGATCAAAGCTGGAGGTTTGGGGAAATGAGTTTGTGCATAATAACCATTCACACCCTTCTCATTCTGCAAATTCCATCTCAAAGGTACTCTTTGCAATTATTCCAAGTAGAGATGTTTCTTTAAAAAGCAATTATACTAGTCATTAACACCGTGGAGCACAACTTAAAGCCAACACTGGTGCTTCCAGAGTAGTTAAACTTGGAAACAATACGGGGGGGGGG
>NW_006159867.1:4620494-4626607 GCF_000334495.1 Tupaia belangeri chinensis | reverse complement strand
GGGGAGCACCTCAAGGATATGGTTACACTTCATCAAGATTTTAAATAGAAATTGAATTGGTCTTGAAAATGTAAGATGTTCAAAAGACACACTTAAATTTAAAAACAAAATGAACAAAGATGCTTTGAAAACAGAAGAAATATTTGCATCAGGGACATGTAATGGCCCAAGAAAAGCACAGAAATGTCGAAGTGTCACATGGATTCTTGTAAAGTAATATCCACATAGGGATCTATAGTTATCAACCCACTGCCTGAGGCCAAATATTGGCTCGTCCCTCTTTATCTTGTGTGACTTTGAGCAAATTTCTTAATTTTTCTATGCCTTAGTCTTTTCATTTGTGAGGCAGGATAATAATTTAAGCTCACTAAGAATTATGGGAACTAAATTAGTTGATTCATACAAAACTACTGAAAGAATGATTAAGACATGCTAAAACACAGTAAGTGTGCTTTGTCATTGCTCTTATTATAACTATAGCTGTTACAGGTAGTTAAGATAGATATGAGCAGGAAATCCCAAGATTCCAATAAAAAAGGCATTATTATTTCTCATCTTAGGGACTGAATCTGGATGCCCTGGTGCCAAAAGAGGACAAGTTATCTCACTTCCTAAACTGTCATTAGGGGACCTGGAGAATGTAACTGCTTTCCATAGCATTACATGCTCACACAGAAGTTCCCCTGGCTGTTTGATCAGCCTTGAAATACAATCTTACTCTTGTAGAACTCAATCAGCTTGGGCAAAATTGTCACTGTGTGTGCCTGCTCATAACTTCAAAGTCCATACTGGGCATGCATTCGACTTCCCCCTACGAAGCAAGAGGAGTGCAAATAGAACAAAGACCCATGAAAATAAAAATAGAGAGCCAGTTACAGTGACAGCTCTCCTCTCCTAAATATTCACAATAATATCCTGCAGTAGAAAAAAGACCCTATTCCCCTCTGTGTGCAGTTACCACCTGGAAAGTTCTCCACTCAGCCTTCTCTCAAGTGTATTAATAAAGACTATTTCCCTTTTTTCTAGGCTATGGCTTTATTTATGTTTTGGGATTGGTCTTTAATCTTAGGGATCCGGAGCCAATAACTGAGGTTTTTATCACAACACTTCCCTTCTGGTAACACAACTGTTACTGTACTAATGTCATGCTTGTTCTCTCCTTTCCAATCTCTTGTGTAAATGAGCATCAAGAAATGCAAGATAGAGGGGCCAAACAGGTGGCGAAGTGCTTAAAGTACTGGATGTGACAGAACATGGTTTGAATCTTGAACCCGATGGCTTGAAAATCACTCTGTGTGCGTGTGTGTGCATGGCTAAAATCCTGACAGGAGGGGTGTCGGCAGCGTGGCAATCCCTGAGGGGCGATTTCTCACTTTTCCTCCCTCTGTCTCTCTTGGTAAGTACCTGTGCACTATGACAAAAACTTTAAAAAAAAAAAAAAAAAAAAAGGAAAGAAAGCAAGTAGAACTAAAAAGCTATTAGAACTAATATTGGCTTGGAATCTTAGAAATCACATTGAAAAAGGCAGGCTCTGTAGTCTTGTGGTTAAGGAAATTGAATCCCTCATGGATGACTACAGTTTGAATCCTAGACCTGGTGGTCTGAAAAACATACCGAGCATATTTGCATGCATGTCTAAAGTCCTGCCAATATGGAGAAATGGAGGAGAAGGGATTGTGACATGACTATACCCCTTGTGGGGGTGCTTTCTCCTTCTCTCTCTCTGTCTCTCTCTCACAAGCAAATACACCCTCTGGACCCACCAAAAAAAAATCACAAAGATATATTATTTTTCCCTATTGTATTAAGAAAAAGATAATGTACGCCAATGCTAAAGAGATTATATTCTTTTTCCTTACTGTATTAAGAAAAAGAACATGTAAGCCAATGCTAAATATAGAGTAGGGTCTTAACCAATAGGAAAGAAATTGAAGTTAAATAGAATTAAATTCTGTCAGATAATATATATTTTGTTTCCTCAGAGATCAAAACAATTTTTTTTAATAATTATTTTATTTATTTATTTTAATTTGACCAGAGAAGGACAGAGAGAGAGAAAAAAAGCAATCTATCAGGTCTGGGACTCGAACCATAGTCGGCCATGTAGGAGTCCAGCATCTTTAACCACCATGCCACCTGCTAACCCCCAAAACAAATCATTTTTAAAAGTCCCTATTAACATATACACCCAAAGTAACCTGGTCTAGTCCATTATAAGTAAACACTTAACCATAGCACTTAGCATATTTACTTGAGTGCATTGTCCCCTAGATTAATCTTCAATTTATGTATCCCAACATAATATTCTTTGTGCATTTCCAATACAAAACACACAAAAAAGTAAATTCATGAGAAAAATACAGAATGATTTAAATTATTCTTTTTTTGATTCATTGTTAATATTAATTTTTAATACAACATAATTTACTTTTGTAAATCTGGGTTGAACATTGTATGATATTGTGTTTTAAATGTCTAATTATAGAACACTTTACTTTGATATTAGACATCAGTGAATACCACAGTAAAAGGAGTACATCACCAAGACAGATGGGTGCCCATAAAAGAATTATGTCCTTCCCTGTATTTAAGAAATAAATACAACTGGTTAAAAATGTTCTTTCTTTTGTATTTTTGTTTTGTTTTGTTTGGTTTGGTTTAGTTGGTTGGTTGGTTGGTTGGTTTTATTGGTCATTGGGTGCATTTGCTCACCAGAGAGAGACAGAGAGAGGGAAATGAGAAATCACTCCCCAGGGAGGATGCTATACTTCACAACCCCTTCTCCTCCACTCCTCCATTCTCCTCCCAGGATCATGGGCACACAAGCACATGCACCCAGTGTGATATATAAGTCACTGGGTCTGGGACGTGAACTACCTGTGGCCATGTGGAAATCAAGCACCTTATCCACCATATTCCCCTGCCCCCACCCCCAATTTTTCTTCTAATAAAGCAAGTAAATATTTATATTCTATTATTTTAATCATTTGGGCTCTCTCTCTCTCTTTCTGGAATTCTTGCCATAAGGTACATGTGCTTGCCAGAAAGGCAAGAGGAGAAGAAGACGGCAAGAGAGAAAATACCCTCCAGTGGAAATGGCCATGTTGCAATCTCTTCTCCATTCTTCTCTCAGGTTCTGGGCCCACATGCACTTGCACCTATACACATGTACTGTGCCTCTCAAGTCGAGTCCAGGACTCAAACTGTGTAGTCAGCCACATGGGATCCAGCCACTCCAACCACCACCCACCAGCTGGCCCCCCCAAAATATTTTATAAATACATATGTGCACATTAGTATCATATACATACATTTATATTTTTATGCACACACATGTTAGAATATGGTTTCCTTTTTATAAAGATGTAGAAAGTTTTATAAAGATGTAGAGAGTTTTTCAATAGGGGTTGTAGGGACTGGCAGATGGTGTAGTGGTCATGGTGCTGAACTGTCACAATGCCAACTGTGGTTTGAGTCCCAGGTCCAACCACTTGAAACTCAGGCAGGCATGTGTGCATGAGTACCCAAAAACCTGAGAGGAGAATGAAGGAGATGGGATTGCGGTATGGCCATTCACCCAGGAGGTAATTTCTTGCTTTCTGTCTATCTCTCCAGTGTGCACACATACCCTGTAGCAAAAAAAAAAAAAATCTCTAAGAAAAAAAAATATGGGTGGTAGTCACATTGGCTCCAACTGCAAAATTACTAAGCAATGGTGATATTTCCAAACATTAA
The DNA here is from genome assembly GCF_000334495.1 of Tupaia belangeri chinensis. Lineage (NCBI taxonomy): Eukaryota > Metazoa > Chordata > Mammalia > Scandentia > Tupaiidae > Tupaia > Tupaia belangeri. Next base: position 4,622,872 of record NW_006159867.1, on the reverse strand, counting down.
TTTGCAAAGTGTGTTTTCTATAAGATAGATAACTTGACAAAAGCAATTACTTTCTCATTAATTGTAAAAACATCATTTTACTTTGAGGAAACAGATTAAATGTGTGCTTTTTGTTTCAAAAGTAACTGTGAGTAGCATACAAATCACTGACATATTTTCAGAAGAAATTAAGTTCATTACATCTATTGTCTTTGTGGAAAAGAGAAAGTGTAATACATGCATAGGTAATCTTTAATTAGATCCTCTTTTTTAAAATATTTTTCATAACATAACCACCAAATTTGTGTTAAAAATTCAAACTAATTGTATTTTCACATTTCATTTTTAAAAGTAGAAATATACTCCATGGCGAAAAGTTTTCTTTTATAAAACTAACCACATTGAGGCTGTAGCATTGGCATAATGGCTATGTCGCTGGACTCGCATGTAGTCAATCACGGTTTGAATCCTGGACCTGGTGGCGTAAACTCACACCAAGAACATGTGCGTTCTTGACCAAGATCCCAAGAGGAGAATGGAGAAGGGATTGCGGCATGGCCACCCCCTCTGTGGGATGATTTCTCACGTTCTACCTCTCTGTCTCTCTCTGTCTTTCTGGCGAGCGCATTTGCCCTATAGCAAAAACCTCTCCCAAAAAATAAAACTATCCACATTTCAATTATTTTATAGTAATTTTGGTGCTTCTTTGCTGCAGTACCTTCAATAGATAAAGTCAAAACTAAACAAAATAACAAAAACAACGTGGACGCACTCCTGATTCCTTTTATTGTCTCATAAACCAAAATCAGTAAGAAATTTTTTTTCAAAAACAGCTCCATCATAGAGCATCTTCTGATCACTATTGCCACTCATTTTTTAAAAGAATTATTTAATTCCATTCATTCATTTATTTTAATTTGATCTGAGAGAGAGAGACATACACACAGAGAAGGATAGTGAGATAACAAGCCACCACGTCCAGGACTCGAAATGTGGCTGGCTGGTCATGTGTGAGTGTCCAGTGAACTAACCACCACATCACCTGCTGACTCCCCCACTTTTGCCACTCTTGATGTGGGCTGTGCTAGCTAGCATCCTTGTATAGATTGCAACTAATCATCTCCCTACATCCAGTCTTTGTCTAGAGGTTCACCGCCATGGCTAGAGTGAGCCTCTGAAAAACTGAATCACATAATGTTTTGCTTTTGTTTCAAATGATTCTGTTTCAGTCAGAGTAAAATCAAAGTCTGGGGCTGTCTCCATGGCCTGCATGGCAGTTAAGGTGACTGGCTCCCATGTGACTGACCCTGCAGTTCAAGTTCCTGACTCAGTAGATTCAGAAGCACACCAGGCTGGTATACTTGAGCAGGAGACCAAAATCCTGAAAAAGAGGGAGAGATGGAGGAAAAGGGGTTGCAGTGTGACCACGCCCCATGGAGTGTAGTCTGTAGAAGGATCTAAAGGTATTATTACAGAATCGGGTTCCCAAGAACCCCTCCCATTTTCTCGCTTCTCCCCAACAGCTTTTTTAAAGCTGCACTGGCCTTGCTGCTACTCAAACACCTAGTACAGCACGTTCTCAGCCTTTGAATTTTCTATTCTCTTTTTCTGGAAAATAGCCTTTCTTCTTTATTATGCAGGATTAGTCTTTCATTTCCTTTTGCTCTTAGCTCAAAAATGGCATTCTCAAAAAGACTTAAAAACCACAATTTTTAAGTAGTATATATATTTGTACACCTCTAAAACTTCCTATCCATTGCTTTACTTTTTGTCTATGACATTCATTCATTTCTGAAACACTTTATATTTTACTTAATTGTTGAATATTTCTTGGTCTCCTCCAATGTAAGTTCCACAAAGCCAAAAATTTCTTTCTGCTTTGTCCACTACTCTATGACCAGATGACCAGACTTTGTGTTCTTTGCATAGTGGTACACCAAAGCAGAAAATTGATTCTTTTTTTTTTTTTAAGTTTTCTTTTTTTTTTTTTTTCTCCCATGGATCATCTGTGCTTGCTGGAGAGAGACAGAGAGAAATGAAGAATCACTCCCTAAGAGGATGGCCACATTGCAATCCTTTCTCCTCCATTCTCCTCTTGGGATCATGGGCACACATGCTCTTGTACCCAGACTGATTTTCTAGCTCCACATCCGGGACTCAAACCAGAGTCACCTGTGTGAGAGTCCAGCACCTTAACCACTATGCCACCGGCTGGCCCCTTTTTGTTTCATTTTTTAAAGCAAGTTTTCATCATGTGGCCATCCTCCTGTGTTAGCTTCCCAGAAGAAACTATAGACATAGTTTACTGCGCCCAGTTTTGTTTTTGTTTTTTTTGTTTGTTTGTTTGTTTTTTTGAGAGATTTTCGCTATAGGGCGCATGCGCTTGCCAGACAGACAGA
>NW_006159867.1:4588584-4620359 GCF_000334495.1 Tupaia belangeri chinensis | reverse complement strand
GCACCGAACGGTGGTTGACTACGTGGGAGTCCAGAAACATAGCCATTACGCTAACTGCTGGTTCCCGCCCAGTTTTTTTCTACAGTTTTCCTATGTTGCCCAGGCCAGCCTCAAGCTTTTTTTTTTTTTTTTTTTTTTGAGAGATTTTCACTGTAGGGCGTGTGCGCTCCCCAGACAGACAGAGAGAGACATAGAGACAGAAAGCGAGAAATCATCCCCCAGGGGGGATGGTCACGTCGCAATCCCCTCTCCTCCATTCTCCTCTGGGGATCCTGGGCATGCACGCACACGCGCCCGGTGTGAGTTTTTTAAGCCACCGGGTCCGGGACACGAACCGCGGTCGACTATGTGGGAATCCAGCGACATAGCCATTACGCTAACTGCTGGTTCCCAAGCTCTTAATCCTCCTTCCTCAGTTTTCCTGAGTTGCTTGGACTACAGGCACACACCAACACAATGAGATGTTTGGTTAGACCAAGAAATGAATGTGAGCCTCCCATGTGGTCCTAGCCTACAGAACTGTCTTAGCAGTCTGCCACTAAAGTTGGATCAGAAAATCAATTATTTAAGGAATCAGTTAATTTACTTTAACTGCACTGCTAACCCCACAATCCTTTCCTAGATTTTTTTTTAAGCCATGCAAAATGGCTATTAGTGGCTAAATTGATAGATTTTTAAATATAAAACCTTTTTTTAAAAAAATCATTCACTTTGGGCACAGCCTATGCCCTGGTGGTTAAGTTGGCTGGATCCCACATGGCCAACTGTGCAGTCTGAGTCCTGGATGTGGTGACCTGAAAAACATGCAAGGTGCATATGGGTGAGAGAAATGGAAAGGGTACTGTGGCATGACCATTCCCCAGGGAGGGTACTTTCTCATTTTCTCTCTGTCTCTCTCTCTCTGTGCCTATCTTTTCTTCCACTGGGAGTGAACACATCCTCTGGTAAATTAAAAAAAAAAATACTTTTAAGGTTATATCTACCTAATACATCTTCCTTCAGTGGTTCAAAAAACTCTATTTCATATGTTTCATTTCTGAAATAGAGATTTGTGGTAACCATGATATAAGACAATAGAATCCCGTATACTTTGATCCAATTTTACAGCAATCTTCTCCTGCTTTGAGGTGTGTTAAAGATGTTTGTTTTTAGATTTTGGCAATGTTTTCCAAGCATCTACTGACAGAATTTCTGACAAAGGAAGGTACTTTGTTTTTTCAATTTCACATTGTTTTCTATAGTTTTATCTGAGAAGTTTTATCATGACAAGAACAAGTGTTATTTTGATTGTATAAGGTATTAGAATTTTACTATTTTTTTAAAGGTTTTTGCCATAGGGCATCTGTACTCACAGAGAGACACAGAAAGAGAGTAAGAGAGGAAGTGAGAAATCACATCCCAGGTGGTATGGCCATGCCACCATCCCTTCTTCTTCATTCTCCTCTCAGGCTTTTGGGTACATATGCATACATGCCTGGTATAAATTTCAAGCCACTGAATCTGGAAATTAAACTATGGTGGGCCATGTGGGAGCCCAGCACCTTAACCACCAGGCTACCTGGTGGAGCCAGTCTATATGGTAAAATTTAGATGGAAAGGTGGGACCAGAAAAAGTCATAATGGTTATGTTGTTAGACTCCCACGTGTCAACTGTTGTTTAAGTCCTGGACCTGGCAGCTTAAAATTTATGCTGGGCACATGTGTGTGCGTGCCCAAAATCCTGAGAGGAAAAGGGAGAAGAAAGAATCGATGCGTGGCCATTGCCTGGGGAGTTAATTTCTCACTTTCTGTCTCTTTGTCTCTGTCTCTCTGGTGAGCGCACACACCCTATAACATAAGTCTCTCAAAAAAAAAAAATGGATGGAAAGCTTAGTATTCTACACCTGTAGCATGAGAGATAGTCTTGCAGACTTCTTGGCAGAGAATATTTTCCGCTACGAGCACCACTGATTTAGACTGTAGACCTCTGAGGCAAACAATGCGATACCCCATTTCTTGGATCAATAGCACATAACAGAATAATTGACTTGCAATAACAGCATATGGTTAATAAGTATTTGTTGAAAAACTAATTTAAGCATTTTTCATGCAATATTTTTTCACAATAGTATTTCTAGCAGTATAGCCTACTAAAAGTGAGAATTACCGCTGGAAAAAAATAAGAAAACAAGCTAAAAAAAATAATAGTTTATTCAAGGTCAGATACTATATAAGAGAAATGTGGTTTGACCAAAGATTTCTGGCTGTATGTATATCTGTAATAATTATTTTTATATAAAGCATTTAGTGTTCCACTGCAACATTTAAAGTGGGCCTACTTACACAATCAGTATAATGCATTTTATTAAAAAATAAAATTATTTGACTCTAATAAAACAAGTTAACAGACAACCAACAATAAATATTTACTAAATGCCTAATTCTTTTAGGTATTTCAGTTGGAAACATACTTTTTTTGTTTTTTACTTAGAGAAATATTACTTCTAAAATGTCTCTTGTGAATTCTATGTATTCTTAGCACTATATAATTAGTTTTTTTTTTCATACTTTCAGACACTTGAACCTCTTGAAAGATATAATCTGTACTGGCAGTTAAAGTCTTTTATTTATTGAACAGTAGGAAAGGGTGACTTAGACAGAGTTCCTGCCAAAATATTTACTGCTGATATTAAAAACAGAGTGTGTATGGATTGAAGAGAATTCCAGCACGGAGCATCTCTTCCTGTTTGCCAAGTTCCTCGCAGGCTACTAATCACTACCTGACAATGATTCAATGAAAAGTGAAGTCAGGCCACCAAACTATCTCATATGTCACAGCCTACTGTGCAGCTGCCAAACGCTAAACACCAGATGTCTTCATTGACCTAGGCTAGACTGAAAGCAGAGAATGAATAGCAATGACTCTGTTTCACATCTAAATTACCTTAAACCAGTTTAGACTCAAATACACATATGTTTATAAAAATCTGTTAAGCTACATGGACAAAATATGACAAGTTATATTTATATTAATATTTTACTAAAAATTGTTATACGAGTCACGTACCCCATAAAAATATTTAAGCCAAGGACAGACCACATAGAAAATAGTTCTCCTGTAAGATTATAGTCACCTAGTGACCTTGTAGTCACCTGAACATGGTAGTACAACACATTATTCACATGTCTGTGGTGATGCTGGTATAAACAAACCAATTGTGTACACAGTTACAGACATTCAGATAGACAAAAGAAAATATAATACTATTTAAATATAAAAAAATCCTATGATAAGAAATATTCTGAGGAGGAAATAAATAATGAAAATGAAAGCAGAAACTGAAATATTTCCAATAGAAATTTTTGCAATATAAGTTGAAATTTCTTCAAATCTAATAGTGAGGTAGGAGACAGGGACCCTAAAAATATAGTATGGGTATGGGTACAAGATGGAGTCATGAAATGGCTGTTTTGAGGTGGAGGCAGTGGTGGCTCAGTGATTGACCTAGGCAGCATGACCTAGACCTAAAACAAAGACTTCTTCCATGCCTCACCACATTCCAGGAAGAAGATAATGGTTTTCATGGCCCAAAGCTTCTAGACAAAGAATCTCCTGAACTTGGTACCCACTCCAAACTTAGGAAAATAATTGGACCCATACAGCATGTGCCCCTCCCCACCAGGAGGGGAATGCATGCACAAGCTCCACCTAGAACCCAGATCCAAACAAAGCCCATCCTGACCCAAGTAAAAACCCCTTGTCACAGTTCTTCCTTGATCACCCATTTGCTGGGACTCCTCACTTATTGGGAACTGTTTTTCCTTCCCTCTCCCTTTGATAAACTCTCCACTTTGCTATTCCTACTCTCTGTATCCGCGACTTTAATTCTTCCTGAGCATGGCACAAGAACCTGTGTCTCACTGCAGGTGTGGGCCCGATCACCCCTCTGGCCCCTGCATTCCTGGCGTCAATGAGAAGTACAAAAGGAAAGATAATTAGAAGACAACATGCTAAAACAGAAGTTCCAGAACAAACAAACCAAAAAAGAAAACAAAAGTGATGAATAAACTAATGAAGAAAATTTATTGAAACTAAAGTAATATGAATTACTAGACAAAGAGAGTCCACTAGATAGAAAGAATGATTAATAGAAAATGTATCTACTCACCTTTCTATGTATTATCTATTGAGTCAGTTAGCTAGCTAGCTAGTCAGCTAGTTATCTCTACATATTGTCTTTCTTTTAAGCTCATTGAGAAATACCAGAGGATTTCACAGTGTTCAGGAAAAGAACCTTATAGGAGCTTCCGTAGATTTAATAAATAAATTGTATCCAAAGAATTAGAAATCATAATGTTTTGGATTTTTTTAAAGAATTATTTTATTTAACTTTATTTATTTATTTTTAATTTGATCAAAAAGAGACAGAGTGAGAGAGAGAGGGAAAGTGAGAAAGCCAGTCACCAGGTCTGGGACTTAAACCATGGTTGACCATGCGGGACTGCAACGTCCTTAATCACTATGCCACCTGCTGGCTGGTGGGAGAGGGAGGCCAGCCTGGTGAAATGGACAAATATGTTAAAATTTCTGAAGAAGAATTCAATATCCAGCCAAGCAATCAAGTAAGTATTGAATAAATACTATTAAATATATTCAACCTACCATATCCTATATTCTATACAACTTTTGTCAAAAAGTGATTTTTTGGCAATCATATATATATATATGTGTGTGTGTGTGTGTGTGTGTGTGTGTATTATTTAAATAGGCACAATATTATGTTTAGAACTCTAGAGGCTGCTTCTGTTTTGCTGTTGTTTTTGTAGGTTTTTGCTTGTTTTTTGTCAGATGGTGTGTGTACTTGCTTGTGTGGCACAAATACACACACACACACACACACACACACACAGCCGGTGGGGGAGAGAGACAGGGGGAGAGATAAAGGAAAAGAAATCGTGTTTCAGGAGTATGATCATGCCATAATAATTCGTTAGTCTGGGCACACATCTGTGGGCACACATCTGGTGTGTTTTTCAAGGCTTTGGGTCCAGGACTCAATCATGTAGTTGGACATGTGAGATCCAGCTCTTTTCATTGTACTACCCATGGGTTTCTTATAAGTCCACTGGAGTTCTCAGCAATGGGGATGCTGTAACAGTAATTTTTACTTTGTAGTTGCATAAGAAACTATTCCTAGGTTTTCCAACAAGTCAATCTTTTTTTTGGGAAAGACCTCTTCTGTATTCAGAGACTGAATACCTATTTCAAAGGTAATATTGAAGAAAAGAGATCAACAGTAAGCAAATCCCCACTTATTCTGTTACTTTATAAATTCTTCCTCTTAGAACATTCTTAAGAAAGGAGAAATTTGAAGATAAAAATACTTTTTTTTTTTTTAATGAGTCTCTTTGGACTAGTAGAAAAATGTGATGGGGAATCATGTCTCTCAAATTTAAAATAAAAAAGAACATACAATGTGTTTATATGATCTAGGTATTTGCATTGATTGGAAAAGCTGGTTGAACTCAATCCTGACATTGTCTTTATTTCTTGAAAGTTTTTTTTTCTTGTTAGCATTATAGGAAATTATAATGGCTACATGACTTCTGACAATCCATTCACAGATATAAATGCATATTTTATAGGTACAAAGAGGCACTGTTTTCACATACCATTTAGTTGATTACAGGACAGTCTACAATATGATTAGCTTACATTTGAGAATGTATTTCAGGAAGCCAATGAGAATTTTAACTTGGATATATTTTTGCAAAATTTTCAGAGGCCAACTGTTAAAAAAATATCTTGTAATAAACATAAGAGAGAAAAATTCAAGGGGCTGGCAGTTGGTATGAGGATTAAGGCACTGGACTCCCACATGGCCAACTGTAGTTCGAGTCCTGGCTCTGGAGGCTTGTTTTCTCACTTTTCACCTCTCTCTCTCTGGTCAAGTAAAAAAGATAATAATAATGGATAAAATTAAGTAAATAACTTTTTTTAAAAAGGAGAAAATTCAAACAAAATATCATTATAATTCATAAAGAACCCCTAGTTTATGGCATAGTTTTCAAGTATGTTAAGACTATTGCAAACAGTTAGAACTAGTCATTTATTAAAGCATACAGTTTAACCCTTTTCTAGACATAAAAAATCTTCTATACTGCCTAATTCTAATTTTGCTGTCATTATGCTAATATTAAGAATACACTAGTACTCAAATCTTACAGCAAGATTTATTTTTATGTCATAGTAAATGTTAGATGTTGAGGTGATCACTTTACTAAAATTTTTATATTTTGTTTTAAATATGTAATGATCATCATAAGTGAGCCTAAGTTAAACATTTTGATTTCTGCAACTACCATGACATCAAATAAATTTACTTTCTTTTGTTTTTGAATTTCCAGAGGGGTAGTCATAAATGCCAGAGACGGTGGGAGAGAAAATATCCCAGTGGAGCATGGTAATGATGCAATCCCTTTTTCCTCCACTTCACCATCCTGTCAGAATTTTGGGCATGCACATATACACACCCAGCATGTATTTCAAGCCTCAGGGCCAGGATGTGAACTGTACATAGTTGGCTCTGTGGGATCCAGCTCTCTATGTACCAGGCTCAATCTTTGTGCCATGGGGTCAGTCCTATAAATAAATTTAAAGTCAAACTAGTCTCAATTATTTAAATAGCTAATTTCAATCCTCATTGCTCTCTTTTCCTCTCTTGTCTTCATATAACCCCAACTACCAGTATTCTCACTGATAACTACATATAGGACACACATAAAATATTTAGATGGTTTAAAAGAGCTAAAAAAATTATTAATGGAACTTTCTCCATTATTATTTTGGGGTTGTTGTTTGTGAATGCGATGGTAGCATATATTTTGAGGCAAGAACAAGGGTATTTACAAAACATGTTCACTCATATACTGAAAGATTAATATTTGGATGCACAAAACTGTGACATGGCTTTTGGAGCCAATTCTTATTTTAACTATTATGCTCCACACTGGAATGAGCAGCCGAGCAACACTTTTTATTATTTTTAAGTCTGTCTCCAAACATTTTCTCCCTTTGTTAGCTGTGTCATCACCCTTCACAATTGTGTAGTGTGTGCACTGGACTGCACAGCCTGATGTGAGTTTTCATCTGGTCGAGTTGATCCAGAATTTACCTTTATTCCTTTTTTTAAACCTAATTTAAAATATTCTTGATACTTTGTACAATCGTACACAGATTTACCACCCTTTTGGATGGTGCAATCATCTGAGTCTTTTTTGAGACTTACTTCATTCTAGCACGTTATTGCCTTCCCCACTTGACTGGCTGTGTATTGCCTCCAGTTTCTTGTATTCTCTGGAAATTGGACTGTAGGAGCCATGTATATGCTGTTCTACCTCTGATCCAGTAATATATATATTTTCTTTCATCTACCATCTATGACTCTATGATAAGTCTTAAAATAATATTAATATAGTTAAAACCAATAATGCTTGTTACCAGTTTATACTTAGAGGAAACCTAACATATTTTCCTTATATCATTCAGAAAATTAAGCAAAACATAACTTTGTAAAATATGTACTTTGTAGGTCTATAGTTTCAAGATTCATTCCTGTAAAAAAAAAATAGCTGTATTATTCTTTATTTCCTTTCTCACTCTACATGTCCCTGTCCTCAACCTGTGATCACAAGAAAAACAATATTCTTAAAAAATCATTGATCAGGACCCCTATCTTTCACCATTAACAACAAGAAAAAAAATTAACTAAAAATGGAGCAAAGATCTAAAAGTAAGATCTCAAATTGTAAAAGTACCAGTGGAAAACAGAGGAGATACATTCAATGAAATTGAGCAGTCAAAGCCTTGTTAAACAAGATCTCTAAATCACAGGTGACAATCCCAAAAATGGACAAATGAGATTACATCAAACAAAAAATCTTTTGCACAGCAAAGGAAACAATAAGCACAGTGAGGAGATGGCTTATAGAATGGGAGAAAAATACTGCAAACTATACCTTAGATAAGGGATTAATATCCAGATTATAGGGGCCAGCAGGTGGTGTGGTGGATAAGAGCGCTGAATTACCACATGGCCAACCATGGTTCAAGTCCTGGACCTGGTGGTTTGCTTTCTCACTTTCTCTTTCTCTCTCTCTCTCTCTCATCAAATAAAGAAAAAAAATAACAATAACAAATGGAATAACTAAATAAATGATTATTTAAAAATTATAAAAAAAAATATCCAGAATATATAGGGAACTTAAGCAGCTCAATCACAGAAAATCCAATTAAAAAATGGGCAAATAAGATAAACAGTCAGCTCTCAAAGAAAGACATAAGAATGGTCAAAAAATATGTAAAAAGTTCGGGACCAGCAGTTAGCGTAATGGCTATGTCGCTGGACTCCCACGTAGTTGACCGTGGTTCGAGTCCTGGACCTGGTGGCTTACAGTCACGCCCGGCACATGTATGTGCATCCTCTCCCAAGAGGAGAATGGAGGAGAAGGGATTGCAGGGTGGCCATTCCCCCTGGGGAGCGGGGGTAATTTCTCACTTTCTAGCTCTCTGTCTGTCTTTCTGGTGAGGCGCGCGCCCTATAGCAAAAACCTCTCCAAAAAAAAAAAAAAAGAAAGAAAAAAATATAAAATGTTTAATGTCTCTTAATGGAAATGGAAATAAAAATCACAATGAGATAACACTTAACTCGAGTCAGAATGGCTATTAAAAGAACAGAATACATACTGGCAAGTTTGTAGTGAAAAAGAAACCTTCCTACACTGCTGGTGGGAATGTAAATTAGTACAGTCACTGTGGAAAACAATATGGAGGTTCCTCAAAAATTTGCCAATAGTACTGCTATATGACCCAATTATCCCACTCCTTGATGTTTATCCACAGGACAGACAAACTCTCAGTCAGTAAGATCCTTGCACGTCCATGTTATTGCAGAATCATTATAATCACTAAGACATAGAATCAACCTAAGTGACCAACAATTGATGACTGGGCTTTAAAAAACTGTGGCACATATACATAATGGAATACTACTAAGCCATAAAGAAAAGTGCTACTCTGTCATTCAATACAAACTGAACAAATCTAAAAGATTTAATGCTAAGTGAAATAAGCCAGACTATGAAAGACAAACACAGTAAGCCCCTGCTCAGTATATACCATGTGTCTGCACCATATGACAGTAATTGAAAGATTTAAAGACATACAAGTAGGGAAGACAAGCATAGATACCAGGGACTGTATGGGAAGAGAGTGGATAATATAGGAAGCATGGATAGTACAGGATGAGTGAAAGAGACTCAGAAACAAACAAACAAAAACATTTAACAGACACAAGAACGTAAGGGTCTTTTTTATAAGAAAGTATACAGTGGGGGCCGGCAGGTAGCATGATAGTTAGGGACACTGGATTCCTACATGGCCAACCATGGTTTGAGTCCTGAACCTGGCTGCTTGCTTTCTCACGTTCCCTCTCTCTCTCACTCTGTCCCTCTCTGGTAAAATTTAAAAATAAATAAAGTTCAATAAAATAATTCTTTAAAAAAAAAAAAGAAGAAAGTATACACTAGTATACTTGATTGATTAACACACACTGCATGAATGTATTGAAAAATCATAATGCATGCCATGAAGATGTTTGACAATTAGATGTGAATAACAAAATTTTAGAAAAAGAAAAAGCCCAGGGGAAAAAAAATCACTGACAAGAAATAATGAATTTGTAATAAAGTAGAAAATTACCCTACTACATTAAAGCTTCAATCTGATTTTTCTGGTACTTATGGCCTAATTTTCTTTGTTTTTCCTCCCTCAAATTCCTTAAACATACATATCTGTCTCTTTTCCTTCTTGTCCTTTGAATTGTAAATTTGATTTCTTCTTTTTCTGTCTCTTATCCTCTTTCTCATCTTTTTTAAAAATAATTATTTATTTTATTTTATTCATTTGTTTATTATTATTATTATTATTTTAGTTTGACCAGAGAGAGACAGAGGGTGAGAGTGAGAGTGAGAGAGAGAGAAAGTGAGAAAGCAAGCCACCAGATTCAGGACTCAAACCCTGGTCGGCCATGTGGGAGTGTCCAGCACCTTAACTACCACGCCACCCGCTGGTCCCCTCTTTCTCATCTTATTTCAAATTTCTTTCAAGGCTTGAAAACTCTTTTCTTCGACCAGTTCTAATAAAGTTTAGGTTCCCTGCTTCTGGCCTTTCTATGGGATTTAGGTAAGAGGTAGTTGTTGTATTGATTAATAGCACAGTAATGAGGTCAGATCAAGCGGGTTTAAACCAGACTTTACTACTTAGAAACTATGATGCTTTGGATAAGTTAAATATTCATTCTGCATCTCAATTTCCTGATGTGTAAATTGAAGATTATAATATCTATCCCATTGTGTTTATTTTTTTGTGAAAATTGTGAGTGATGCAATTAAATTTGTAAGTGTAAGACAAAAGTAATTGGCATATAACAAGTGCTCATAAAACTAGCAACATTATTACATATAAATTCTTCTCTTACATTTATTACCTCTCTTTATAAGTGATCTGTGCAGTGGTTCCCGAAAGTGGGCAAATCTGCTCCTTAGGGAACATATTACAATCTCTGGAGACACTCTTGATTGTGATATATTAGAGGAGGCATGCTCTAATAGTTGCCACATAGTTAGTGGAGGTCAAGGACGCTGCTGGGGAACCAGCAGCTTTCTCACTTTCTCTTTCTCTCTCTCTCTCTCTCATCAAATAAAGAAAAAAAAATAACAATAACAAATGGAATAACTAAATAAATGATTATTTAAAAATTATAAAAAAAAATATCCAGAATATATAGGGAACTTAAGCAGCTCAATCACAGAAAATCCAATTAAAAAATGGGCAAATAAGATAAACAGTCAGCTCTCAAAGAAAGACATAAGAATGGTCAAAAAATATGTAAAAAGTTCGGGACCAGCAGTTAGCGTAATGGCTATGTCGCTGGACTCCCACGTAGTTGACCGTGGTTCGAGTCCTGGACCTGGTGGCTTACAGTCACGCCCAGCATGTGCGCATGCGTGCCCAAGATCCCGAGAGGAGAATGGAGGAGAAGGGATTGTGGCGTGGTCACCCCCCCCTGGGGGGTGATGTCTCGCTTTCTATATCTCTGTCACTCTCTGTCTGGCGAACGCACGCGCCCTATAGCAAAAACCTCTCAAAAAAAAAAAAAAGAAAGAAAAAAATATAAAATGTTTAATGTCTCTTAATGGAAATGGAAATAAAAATCACAATGAGATAACACTTAACTCGAGTCAGAATGGCTATTAAAAGAACAGAATACATACTGGCAAGTTTGTAGTGAAAAAGAAACCTTCCTACACTGCTGGTGGGAATGTAAATTAGTACAGTCACTGTGGAAAACAATATGGAGGTTCCTCAAAAATTTGCCAATAGTACTGCTATATGACCCAATTATCCCACTCCTTGATGTTTATCCACAGGACAGACAAACTCTCAGTCAGTAAGATCCTTGCACGTCCATGTTATTGCAGAATCATTATAATCACTAAGACATAGAATCAACCTAAGTGACCAACAATTGATGACTGGGCTTTAAAAAACTGTGGCACATATACATAATGGAATACTACTAAGCCATAAAGAAAAGTGCTACTCTGTCATTCAATACAAACTGAACAAATCTAAAAGATTTAATGCTAAGTGAAATAAGCCAGACTATGAAAGACAAACACAGTAAGCCCCTGCTCAGTATATACCATGTGTCTGCACCATATGACAGTAATTGAAAGATTTAAAGACATACAAGTAGGGAAGACAAGCATAGATACCAGGGACTGTATGGGAAGAGAGTGGATAATATAGGAAGCATGGATAGTACAGGATGAGTGAAAGAGACTCAGAAACAAACAAACAAAAACATTTAACAGACACAAGAACGTAAGGGTCTTTTTTATAAGAAAGTATACAGTGGGGGCCGGCAGGTAGCATGATAGTTAGGGACACTGGATTCCTACATGGCCAACCATGGTTTGAGTCCTGAACCTGGCTGCTTGCTTTCTCACGTTCCCTCTCTCTCTCACTCTGTCCCTCTCTGGTAAAATTTAAAAATAAATAAAGTTCAATAAAATAATTCTTTAAAAAAAAAAAGAAGAAAGTATACACTAGTATACTTGATTGATTAACACACACTGCATGAATGTATTGAAAAATCATAATGCATGCCATGAAGATGTTTGACAATTAGATGTGAATAACAAAATTTTAGAAAAAGAAAAAGCCCAGGGGAAAAAAAATCACTGACAAGAAATAATGAATTTGTAATAAAGTAGAAAATTACCCTACTACATTAAAGCTTCAATCTGATTTTTCTGGTACTTATGGCCTAATTTTCTTTGTTTTTCCTCCCTCAAATTCCTTAAACATACATATCTGTCTCTTTTCCTTCTTGTCCTTTGAATTGTAAATTTGATTTCTTCTTTTTCTGTCTCTTATCCTCTTTCTCATCTTTTTTAAAAATAATTATTTATTTTATTTTATTCATTTGTTTATTATTATTATTATTATTTTAGTTTGACCAGAGAGAGACAGAGGGTGAGAGTGAGAGTGAGAGAGAGAGAAAGTGAGAAAGCAAGCCACCAGATTCAGGACTCAAACCCTGGTCGGCCATGTGGGAGTGTCCAGCACCTTAACTACCACGCCACCCGCTGGTCCCCTCTTTCTCATCTTATTTCAAATTTCTTTCAAGGCTTGAAAACTCTTTTCTTCGACCAGTTCTAATAAAGTTTAGGTTCCCTGCTTCTGGCCTTTCTATGGGATTTAGGTAAGAGGTAGTTGTTGTATTGATTAATAGCACAGTAATGAGGTCAGATCAAGCGGGTTTAAACCAGACTTTACTACTTAGAAACTATGATGCTTTGGATAAGTTAAATATTCATTCTGCATCTCAATTTCCTGATGTGTAAATTGAAGATTATAATATCTATCCCATTGTGTTTATTTTTTTGTGAAAATTGTGAGTGATGCAATTAAATTTGTAAGTGTAAGACAAAAGTAATTGGCATATAACAAGTGCTCATAAAACTAGCAACATTATTACATATAAATTCTTCTCTTACATTTATTACCTCTCTTTATAAGTGATCTGTGCAGTGGTTCCCGAAAGTGGGCAAATCTGCTCCTTAGGGAACATATTACAATCTCTGGAGACACTCTTGATTGTGATATATTAGAGGAGGCATGCTCTAATAGTTGCCACATAGTTAGTGGAGGTCAAGGACGCTGCTGGGGAACCAGCAGTTAGTATAATGGCTATGTCGCCGGACTCCCACATAGTCGACTGTGGTTCGCATCCCGGACCCGGTGGCTTAAAACTCATGCCGGATGCGTGTGCGTGCGTGCTCAAGATCCCAAGAGGAGAATGGAGGAGAAGGGATTGCGGCATGACCATCCCCCCTGGGGAGTGATTTCTCACTTTCTGTCTCTATGTCTCTCTCTGTCTGTCTGGCGAGCGCATGTGGCCTATAGCGAAAACCACTCCAAAAAAAAAAAACCATGCTGCTAATATCCTCCTATACATAGGGCAGTGTGTATGCATGTATAAGTGTGTGTGTGTGGGTTTGTGTATGTGTGTATCTCCTAAGCTGTCAGTAATGCTTACACTGATACATCTTGGTCAAGTGCTGTATGTAAAAGTGCATTGATATGTTCAGCAGAAGAATCTTACAAAGAGACTAAGTCATAAAAATCACTGGAATTTTTAGGATGTTTTGCTGATTTTAAAATAATCAAGATGCATACTAGAATGATTGTTTATTTAGCAAAGGGGTTAAAAGAGCCATTTTAGTTTACATATTTCTTTATGGATCTGTGAAACTTGAAACTTAGAGAGAGGCAAATAGCTTAATAAACAATTAAATGAGGCTTCCTCCTGATGTAGTGAGTATCTCAAGTCTGGAAGGAGTACCTCCTTCTTTCATATAGACCTTTCAAATAAGATCCAGAAAAAAAATCATTCTTTGAATAAACTTGAGAACACAGTTTTAGGACAATGAAATATAATTGCTCATGTATGATTGTATTAGGTTGAGAGTTATTGAGTGGGTTAAAATAAGTATCAAATGAAAATTATATTTACTTGGAATTTTGCAGGCAGGGTAAGAAAATTAATGGACCAGTATCTTGAAAAAAATGATAGATTAAGAAATGAGTTCTAAATCACTGTAATAGGATTGAGAAAACTTAATCATTATCATGTATAAAGGTAAGATAGTATCTGATTGATACATTTGAGATATAAAAGAGCAGGCACAATTACTGAAGCAAAATCAAAGGGAACACAGCAGAGGAAAGGAATGATGAATGAGTATGAAAAGAATGCATGCCTCTTTCTGAAACAAAGCGGGATACTAAAAGGAGGTGCAGTGATGTTTCCAAGAAGGAAGAGAGTCAGTCAAGTTGTAATAAAGGTGAAAAGTGTATAAAATTGTGAATCCTATATATTGAAGGAGCAGCAGAATAAATGGCGAAGAGAAATATCAGGGACAGGAAAAAGATTATATTAATAGAAGAGAAAGGATAATGTCATCTGCATGGGGACAAGCTAAATGGTTTAATGTATGCTTTTATTCCTTTGTCACTAGAAGCCCAATCACTACCCACTGTGCCACAGAGCCAGCTTCTTCTTCTCCTTATTTTTGTTTCCTTCAGGTTTTTGCCACAGGGCATGGGCCCTCACTGGAGAGAGGCAGAGATAGGGAAAGTGAGAAATCACCATACACCCATGCCCCTGCAACCCAGTGGGGTGGCCATGCTGCAATCCCTTCTTCATTCTTCTTGGGATTCTGGACAGGCACACACATGCATCCAGCATGAGTTTCAAGTCACTGGGTCTGGAATTAAACCATGGTCTACCAAGTGAGAGTCCATTTCCTTAACCACATGCCCCTGCTGACCCCACAGACCAGCTTATTCTAAGGTTTATAATGGGATCTACACAGAACCCTAATGTTAAGAAAAATAAAAGCAGTTGTCCACATGTTCCAAACTCAAAAGTCAACCCTTTTGGGTATTCCTGGGATGTGAACCAACATCAAAAGTCTCTGAAGCTAGAAACAAAGAACTGAGGAATGGAACCTAAATAAGTCACACTTTTCACTGAATTCTAGCTGTGCTTCTGCTTTTATCTCTCCTATGGGCTCAAATTCTTGTTTCAAAGGTTTATGTTTAACTTAATGTTGTTCTTAGAATGAAATAATTTGAGAAAAACAAAAACAAGATTTTAAAAATTTTAATGGTTATTTATGTTTTATTTATTCATTTCTTTATTTCAGTTTGACAAAGAAAGACAGAGAGAAAGATAGAGATAGAAAGAGAGAGAAGTAAAAAGGAAAGTGAGAAAGCAAGCCACCAGGTCCAGGACTCGAACTGAGGTTGGCCATGTGGGAGTGTCCAGTGCCTTAACCACCACACCACCTGCTGGTTCCAGGATTTAAAGATTCTGATTATAATATTTTTTACCTTTTTTTTAAATTGCCAGAGGGCTCATGCACTCATTAGAGATAGAGAGTGAGACACAGAGAGAGAACACCTCCTAATGAGGTATGGTCATGGTGCAATCGATCTCCTTCATTTCTTCATCCTGTTGGATCTTTGGGCATGCACATACATGTGGATAGAGTGTTTTTCAAGCTACAGGGGTTGGTATTTTAAGTACAATTAGCCATGTGAGAACTGGCTCCCTTAACCATTAGACCAGAGGGATGGCCCAGTTTTGATTATAAATTAGCTGACTGCTGCTCAGGTCTTATTATTTGTTTTTAAAGAATTATTTATTTATTTAATTCCATTAGTTATTATAAATTATCATTTTTAATATGACCAGACAGAGACGGAGAGAGAAAGAGAAAGCAAGAAAGCAAGTTGCCAGATTTGGGACTTGAATTGCAGTTGGCCATGTGGAAATCCAGAGCCTTTAACCAACATGCCACCTGCCAGCCCCTTGAGGTCCTTGTTTTAAAACAAGTTATTCATTTAATGATAAGGCACTCATGGCCACAGCTGTTAACCGCTCAAGGCTGTCTTTTTTATGGATTTAGGCCACCAAAGTTAGCACCCTTCCTTTTGGCTGTTGTTCATCCAATAAATGGTCAACAAAATAACACAAAAGTTATTCCCCTTGACTTAATTCTACGCAGCTATGAAGGGCCAAGTTGTTATTACAATAGTCATATTGTTTTATTTTTGCAGATGCTGTCTTTCTCCGAATGCTTCTTGACATAAGTAACATTATATATACACACACTATACTAGAAAAGTTAGTCAATAAGTGAATTTTTTTGAATTATTGAATATTTTGATTATTGTTCCTTGGATAAAGGACCAGCGGATGGCATAATGGTTACATCACTGGACTCCCACATAGTCACCGTAGTTCAAAACCTAGATCCAGCATTTAGGACTCATGCTGGGTGTGTGTACATGTATGCCCAGGATCCCAGGAGAAGAATGGAGGGAAAGGGATTGCAGTATGGCCATCCCCATCAGAGGGTGAGTTTTGCTTTCTGTCTCCCTGTCTCTCTCTGTCTCTCTGGTGAGTGCACGTGCCCTATGGCAAAAATCTCTCTAAAAAAATAGTTACTTAGATAAAATATCTTACTATAAGATCTATAATTTAGAAAAAATATTTTAACAGTAATTCAGATATAGTATGGCATATGAAAACTAAAAATGTATTAACTAATTAGACATAAACTCATGAGTTATGGTAAATAATAAATTATTTTTCTAAAAAGTTATTTAATTTACTTATTTATGGTTAGATAGGAACTGCTAAATATATCTGCCATTTCATTCTATTCATTGCTTGCCATTTTCACAGCAGAAAAAAAAAATCTCCAAATGTAATTTGAATTCATTTATATCAAATCACATTATTCAGTTTACTTAATAATGTCAGAGATGTCATTTTATGGCAAAATATTTGTTTTCAAATCATGAAAACCACATTGTAATATTCACTGTGAGGTTATCTTGATGATTGTAAGAGCTCAGAATATGTGAATACAATTCTTTCAAATTCCTTGGAAGAGTAACTAGTGGAATCAACAATCACTTAAAATGACCTTTGCACAGTCATTAAAATTCATTAAATTTGCAGACATAGTAATCTAAAAAAATATAATTTACACTACAGTGTGTATTTCAGGATTTGAATATTTTAAAAGATATAATTGTTATTCCGTTGCCTTGATTAATCTCCCAAAACAAAAACGGAAATATTGAATAATGTATTATAAGGTAAAATTATTAATATGCATACATACATGCATGATATATATTTAAAATGTTACCATTTAATTATTTTGAAGTAAGAACTGATGAAGAGGATGATAGGATAATTATAGACTAAGAACAAAATCTCTAGACACTAAGGAAAAAGTAAAATGAACCAAAAGAATAAAAACTTGTGGGGAGAACATCATAAATGCTATAATATACAATAATTGCAAACAAAATCTTGAGGATTCTCCTAGACTATATATTGAAATTTATATAAAAATAAAATTATTCTTATAATTTAAATACTCAACTTATTCAACATTATAGAAAATAGGTAGAAAAACGTGCACGCACACACATTTAATTGCCAGAGGGCAAATGAGCTCTCCAGAGACAGAGAGAGGGAGAGGGAGAAAGCAGCCCCCAATGGTGTGCTAGCACACCACAGTCCCTTCTTTCCCGGGAGGAAGCATCCCTCAGAGTGCTGCAATCCTTTCCCTATTCTCCTTCCATT
Source organism: Tupaia belangeri chinensis (assembly GCF_000334495.1). Taxonomy (NCBI): domain Eukaryota; kingdom Metazoa; phylum Chordata; class Mammalia; order Scandentia; family Tupaiidae; genus Tupaia; species Tupaia belangeri. The sequence goes on along the minus strand of NW_006159867.1, from coordinate 4,602,579 downwards.
TAGGATTTGGAGCATGCATGTGCACATATCAGATGTGTTTTTTAAGATGGTAGGGTTAGGATTTGAACTGAGGAGTGGGCCTAGTGGGATCTGGTTGCCTTAAACATTAGGCCACAGAGTCTGGGACAAATTAAGTAGAGAATATTTGAGAATTTACCAATTAGCATTCAACTTGCAAGTAGAGTAAGATGCTCAGAGTTCCCATATAATTTTTAAAAAATAAAAAAAAAGACCAGTGTTCAAGAGAATATATAAGCAGAATTCTGAAAAACCACTTGTTCAAGTTCAAAAAATAGATACAGATACAGTGTCTGAAAGACTGAAATAATTTCAGGGAACAAAGGACACTCCATCCCATTCCATTCAGACCCATTCTTTACCACAGATCAAATTTATAAAGAAAATAGATAAATACTCACCATTTATTTAGCTAAATAAAATCCAGTAAGATAAGTGTATAATGCACAACACTATAGTCTTATCTCCATGTGAATGACTATATAGTCCCTAGCAAATAGAAAAAAGAATGCGATTCATTCTATTGTCTAATTCTTTTTTTTTAGAATTATTTTATTTATTTATTTATTACTTTTTCATAAGAGTTTTGCCAGAGAAAGACAGAGAGAGAGGGAGAGTGAGAAAGCAAGCCACCAGGTCCAGGACCCGAACTATGGTTGGCCACGTAGGAATTCCAGCACCTTAACCACCTTGTCACCTGCTGGCACATATATTGTCTAATTCTTATTGATGATGTTGTATGAGTTCATTTATTTTTGTGTTTTTAAATTTTTATTTATTTTATATACTTTTAAATTTACATTTAGTTGCTATACATCTTTGGGGGTACAATATAGTTTTTCAAGGCATGCATGCAGTGTGTGATAATCACAGATATTACCATATTCATAATCTTCAATAAAGATCATTAGATTATGTTGTATACCTTCCATTTTTGCTCTACTAGGCTTTATTGTTGTTGAGATATATTTATAAGATTGGGAATGTCCTTTTTACGCTGTTGCTTTACACTGTTGCACAACCTATTTAAAAAAGTAATTTATTTAATTTTACTTGTCATTTTTATTTATTTTGACCAGAGAGAAAAAGAGAAAGTGAGAAAGCAAGCTGCCAGGTCTGGGACTCAAACTGCTGCCAGGCATGTGAGAGTCCAGCACCTTAACCACATGCCACCCATCGGCTCCTCCATAACCTCTTTGATTAGCATGCACTCTTGTGTCTGCTAAATGTTTCTTCCTACCTCCTTTCCCTCAGGTCCCACACCTTCCCCACTTCATTTTTTTTTTAAATAAAGTTAATTCTAGATATATCTATTCCCATTTAAATGTGATAATATAGATATAATCAAATGTTTAATATTAATAAGAAAAAGAAAAGCAAAAATAGTATGTAATTCACATGAATGTATACACCTCTATTTTTACTCAGGAAATAAAAGAAATAAAGAAACTTTATATATTTGCATAGACAAGAAAATTAAGTATACAGCTCTGAAAAATTAGACAAATTTTTAAATGGCCAAAAAAAGGACAAAATAAAACAAAACGTACTGTGACTATTATGAAATATAAGTTTTAGGACTGAAAACAAATTCAAGTGCTCCAACAAATCTTTGTATAAGTTATTCATAATGAGGAGCAGAACAATTCAGAATTAGGCACTCTTGCTAATTTGTTTGTTTACTACTTTTTATGAGCTGGGTTTATTCCATTGCTCAGTCCTAAATTCTAGATTTACTTTGTACATGCCCAGTTGCTATTTTATATTTTTAACGTTTTTCTTTGAAAAAATTTCAGACTTACCATAACAGAAAGGTACAATAGAGTACAACAATTTTGTATATCCTTCATCTAGATTCCCTAAATATTAATACTTAACCGCATTTGCCCTGTGCGTGTGTATATATACACACAAATCTATATTATATCTCTATCTAGATAAGCTGATTTTCTTCTCAACATTTCATGTAAAAGGTGCAGGCATGATGCCCTTTTACTTTATTCCAGGTGTTTTTCACAGGAAAAATATCACAGTATAACAAGCAAAATCAAGAAATAAATATTGATACAATACTATGATCTAATATGGATCAAATATGATTTTGTCAAGAATAATTAATAAATACTTTATTGGAAAAAATTTGTTTTTTTTTTTTTTTTTTTTTTTGACAGATTGTTGCTATAGGGAAGGTGTATTCACTGGACAGAGAAAGACAGAGACAGAAAATGAGAATTCACCCCACAGGGTAGATGGCCACGCCACAATTCCTTCTCCATTTTCCTCTCAGCATCTTGGGCACACGTGTACATGCACCTGGCATGAGCTTTAAGCCACCAGGCCCAGGACTCGAATAGTAGTCCACTACGTGGGAGTCCAGGGTCATAACCATGACGCCATCTGCTGGTCCCACCAGCATTGAGTTTTGAGCTATCAGGTCTGGGATTAGAATCATGTTCGACTACATGTGATTCCAGCAACGTAACCATTACACCATCATCTCATCTCTTTTCTTAGAAATTTGTGCTATAGGGTGCATGCACTTACTGGAGAGAGAGACAGATACAGAAAGCAAGAACTCACTTCTAGGGGAGATGGCCTTCTCCTCCAATCTCCTCTTGGTATTTTGGACATGCTTGTACATGCACCCACCATAAGTTTCAAGCATTCAAGTATGGGACTCGAACCACAGTCATGAGAATCTAGCTCTTTAACCACTATGTCACCTGCTGGTCCCAATAAGTACTTCTTGTAGGACATTTTGCTACTCTTTTCATCAAGCATTCAATCCCGAGTTCTTCCTAGATGTGTTCTTGTTTATACTGCTACAAATTTATGAATTCTTATTTTATTCTGTGAACTATCTTACTTTTTGATATAATAAATTTCCAAGTTATGTTATTATTTCCCTTTCTCTGTTTTGAAATCAATATAGAAAATAATAAGGTTGTTTATGTACCAGGACTAGAAATGAGATAAAAAAGAATAAGGATTGGAATAGAATAAAAGAGAGGAGGGACATTTCTCCTTATAGTTTTGTCTTTTAAAATCATATAAATACTTTATATATTCAAAAACAAATCAACAAAGAACACACCAAAGCCAACAAACCCTAATCTATCTCAAGTAACTAAAGTAATCATCCTAAAGGGAAAACAAAACAAGCAAATTTAAAAAAACAAACTAATGCATTTGGAATACAGATTTTGACTATATATATATATATACACACACACATACATATATATATACAGGCCAACTACTAAAATAAAAAATGATGAACAAATATAGAACCCCAAGTAAATATATTTTATTTTCACAACAGTATAGGTTAGTAATGTAAAAATTACTTCAGATATAGTTTAGTCTGAGCATATAAGTTAATATATTGTAAATAACCAGAGTCACCCTTCTCATTGTCAAAGAACAGAGTTACACATTTTGGAAAGGGTAAAGTTAGAATGAATCCTGGATGTTGGATCAGGCTGGTGTCTGAACAAACATATTTTTAAGTATATAGTAACACAGAGCAATACAGGCAGCAGTAGAAACATGATACAGCTATACACTTGTCTTGTATGTGTTTATATCAGCATAAAGTACATATTTTTATAAAGGGTACATGTGAGGTAGATAGATGCATGTTGGAAATCACCTTTGTGAGAAAGTCAAGAAAAAAAAGGAGTTTCTGGTATCTATGAATACTTAGAATCCCAATATTGTTTTCTAAATATTGTTTCACACTTCACATGGACTATTGCTCCTTGTAGCTGACTTTACTTATTCCTGTTTTAATAATCATCATTTCTTATGAACCCTGAGTTTATGTAACAGTAAAATATTTGGTAATTTGAGGCATCTCCAGATTAATATTTGCGTGACTTATCATTTGTTTTTCCCTATTCTTTATCTTCTGTACTTTTCTTCATTTCAGTAAAATGCCTTCCCCTTCTTTTTGTTTTTGTTTTTTCCTTTTTCCCCATTTTAAGGTCAACATAATTCCTTAATTTCAATCTCTACTATATACTTTAATTATTTATTTTATTTATTTATTGTTATTATATTTTTTATTAGATAAAGAGAGAGAGAGAGAGAGAAAGAAAGAGAGAAAGCAAGCCACCAGGTCTGGGATTTGAACCATAGTAAGCCATGTGGGAGTCCAGCATCTTAACCACTATACCACCTGCTGGCCCTGTCTACTATATATTTAATTCCACTAAATTTTCCCTGTCAAAAACAATACTTACCCTAAACAAAGTCATTACCTCTAACAGAACTACAGCAGTTCTCTAATTCATCTCCCCACTTCCGTTTTTACATATTTCATTTAATTTTTTACAAGGCAGCGATGTGTAATATTTAAGAATAAAAATCATTTTATGGCTTCAAGTCTTTAAATCTTTCATAGCTTTCCACTGTTCATAAATAAAAATAGTAAAGCTGCGACTGGCAGCATTGTGCATTAGTTAAGAAAACAGACTTGATACATCTAGATTAACAGCTTTGAAACCTGTATCTACCAGCTATGAGGCCTTAAATTATGCATTCAGTTGTTAGATTCTTCAATTTCTTATTTGTTAAATGGTAGTTCCTATGGGGCCAGCCAGGTGGTATGGTGATTAAGGCAGCTGGATCCCACATGGCCAACTGTGTGGTTTAAGACCTGAACCAGGCAGCTTGAAAAACATGTTGGCCACCTACATGCAAGCCCAAAATGCTGAGAGGAGAATGGAGTACAACAGATTGCAACAGATGACCATACTGCCAGGGGTCGGGTAGAGGGGTCTGGAAGAAGGTTGTGGGGCAGGGGGCAGTGCTATTTCACATTTTCTATCTCTTCAGTGAGCAAACATGTCCCTTAAGAGTATTCAATATTTGAAGATTAAGGAATTAACATGTATGACAAGTTTAGATTGATACCTGGCAAACACTAATGACAAATTAACACAACGGCCTCCACATCCAGCCTCTACATCATAAACATTCAATATATTTTGCAGCATGAATATATCAATGTCTTCAAATTCTGAGTATTTGAATTTTCCTATCTCTTAATTTACTTAGATCAATTTAATTTCCTTCAAATACTTAAACCTGTATCAATCTTTTCCAACTTATGTTCTTCTTACATGACTCTCTATCTTCCAGAAAAGTTCTCTTAGCTACCCAAGGCCTATCTGATTTTCTATGCATTTTTCAATTCCGCTAATGCCATTTTTACAGGTAGACTATTTTTGACTCTTCAAAGGTATTTGTCATATGTTTGAATTCCTTACCTCCAGAAATACTGTCAAAATATGTAATTATATATTTATATTTTACACATATTTAATTATCTGATACCTATCTCTGTCAGAATGTCTTAGACTGTGAATTCTATGAAATTGACCATTGTAAGTATTTTCCATAAAACATGCTTTGTAAATATTAGCATGCCATAAACAGTCAAAATATGTCTGCAACATGAACAGAGCAAGAATCCAATGATGAAAATTGAAGAGGAATTACCTAGAATTAGAAGAAAATTAAAAAGAAATGTAAAAAATCACACACAAACATGACAAAGCTGGATGCCAGATAATAATTTAAATACATGAAAATTGAAAATATAATAAAAAAACTTAATACGTGAGAAAATGTTTCGGGTATATGAAAGAAGGTTTTGAATGTATAGATCTAAGAGACTACATGGTAAGATCTAAGGAACTCATCATGTAGCAGGGAAAATTGATGAAAGTGCAAAACCATGGAAATCTAACATGATAAATTTACTTAAAAGTCAAGATAAAAGGAATTTTCTAACACAAAGATCAAATTATGTGCACATCTGCAATGGTAGATATTAATAATAATAATAATGGTGACAAGATCTGCATTAGAAGATTCCAGAAGGGAGTGGAGTTTGAAAAAAACAAAGCACAAGGTTTTGTCTGTTAAAAGGAAAAAAAATTAAGCCATGATTCTATTACAGTAAAACACAATATAATAGCATGAATGGAAAAAAAAAGAAAATTTTATTAAAAACTCACTTTTTACATTTGGGTTAAAATAGATATATGAACTATATAATAACATACTGTCTAAAAAGAAATAATAAGATTTGGAAGCAACAACAATAGGTGTTGAATAAAACTGCTCTCCTGGGAAAATATCTAAAGAGGAAATTTATATGATTATTTCAATATATAAGTATATTCATGTGTGCATCTGTATGTGTAATTGTGCTGCAAAATATTACAGAATATATATTAAATTTTCACAGCACTTATGAGTAGAAATTGGAGTAATAGGTAATTTGTACATTCCTATTATATCAATCATGATATGATTCTTTTTAAATTAGCATGTTTCCCTTTTGTAATCTTAAAAGCAAACATCTATTTTCATATTTTAAATGAATAGTGAAACAGTGAGATTCATGCATATATTCTAAAAGTGTTTTCCAAGTCAAGTCCATTTGCTTTATCTATGCGATTGTAAATTGTCTGTCAATATAATTAAAGATAGAACTTTATATTTTCATCATTCTTCCCTTTAAGTATGATAATTAATATTATGTTTGCATGAGTAGAAGCAAAACAATATTAAAACAAAAATTAAGGTTTTAAAAGATATTAAAGGAATAAACTATTTAATGTTACCCAATTTCTGTATTCAAAATGTGCACAATACTGCAACCACTGAGATAACACATTTATTAGTTTTTTACTATTAAAGGTCTTACAAAGATTATTTACTTTTATAGTATTTTAGAAAAATTTAAAATACAATACCAGAAACTTCTTTTAGATATTTTATTTTTATTAAGATTTATTTATTTATTTAATTCCATTTGTTATTATTATTTTTTAATTTGACCAGAGAGAATGGAGAGAGACAGAGAGGGAAAGTGAGAAAGCAAACCACCAGGTTCAGGACTCAAACCTTGGTCAGCCATGTGGGACTCTAGAGCCTTTAACCACTATGCCACCTGCCAGCCCCAGATATAATATTTTAATACAGCAAAGAAACTTTCAATTATCTATGCAAGGAATTTCTACAATTTTTCTTGACATATTTGGTTGTACATGTGTCCAGATCATATTTTTAAATATATATTTAAGTTACTCTGAGTTTCTGAGTAGAGGGAGATCTGGGATTTTACCAGCCTGTTCTGATACCTGAAGAGTACAGAGTGCAACTGACCCATAATCAGTTTCATACTGGATGTATTCTACTACATAACAGACAGATTACAAATATGTAAATAATGATATTGAGACTATCATTTTAAAATTTCTTTTCCTGTTTTAACTTCACCAGAGGGCACATCACTTGTCAGAGACAGAGAGAGAAAGAGAGAAAGCATTCTCCATGAGGTGTGGTCATGTAATCCTTTTTCCATTTCTGTATCTTGTCAGGATTCTGGGCATGTATGTACATGTACCCACTGTGTTTTTCAAGCCACATGACCAGGATTCGGACTGCCTGGTCATCCATGTTGAATTTGGCTCCCTTAGCTACCAGATCATGGGGTCAGCCCTAGATATTTTTTCTTTTAAAGTAAAGATTAATCAACATGAACCATTTAAAATACCACTTCTGTTTATTAGTATCTAAACTTAATGGTATGTTCCTCAGTTATGAATTCTAGGAGATTATCCAATAATGGTTCACCAAACTTCTGTTGGTTTATCTCTTTAAAATATTTGAGTTCCTTGGGGTCAGCCGGTAGTGCTGGTGGTTAAAGAACTGGACTTCCACATGGCAAACCATGGTTCAAGTCCTGGACCTGGGCAACTTTACAATCACATCAGGTGTGTGTGTGTGTGCATATTCAAAATCCTGAAAAGAGAGTGGAGGAAAAAGGAATGGAGTGTGGTCGTCCCTTTGGGGGTGATTTCTCACTTCCCCCACTCTGTCTCTCTCACCCTATGGCAAAAACCTAAAAAAAAATTTAAACAATGAATTGAGGGATGAGTAGATGGTATAAATGGTTACATCGCTGGTCTCCCATATAGTCGACTGTGATTTCAGTCCCAGACCTGGGGGTCGGGGGTAGGGGGAGGCTTCAAGTTCATGCTGGGCACTTGTGTGTGCATTTCCAAAATCCCAAGAGAAGAATGGAGGAGAAGGGATTGCAGTGTGGCCATCCCTCCTGGGTGTGATTTCTCACTTTCTGTCTCTCTGTTTCTTTGTCTCTCCAGAGAAAGAAAATTCGCACCCTCTAGCAAAAATCTTTCTCTCAAAAAATACATAATAAATTGAGTTCTTTAACAAGATATCCTTGGGATTTCATTATTTTACCTAGGCTTTCAACTACTATACTGTCTTTTAGATAGCCTTTTACTTACTTTGAGTAAATTGGGCATCTTTTCAAGGTAATCAAAAATAGATGATCACACTTTACATCAATGTATTTTCAAAAATAAGAATTAGAGCCAGCAGATGGCATAGTGATTATGTCACTGGACTCGCACATAGCCAACCATGGTTCAAGTCCCGGACCGGTGGCTTGAAACTCACACCAGGCATGTGTGCATGTGTGCCCAAGATCCCCAAAGGAGAATGGAGAAGGGATTGCAGCATGACTATCACCTCTGGGGAGGAGATTTTTCACTTTCCCTCTCACTGTCTCCATCTCTCTCTCTCTGATGAGTGCATGCACCCTAAAGCAAAAACCTCTAAAAAACAAACAAATAAGTACCCTTTTTTTTTTTTAGAGGTTTTTCACTGTAGGGCGCGTGCGCTCGCCAGACAGACAGAGAGAGACATAGAGACAGAAAGCGAGAAATCACCCCCCAGAGGGGATGGTCACGCCGCAATCCCTTCTCCTCCATTCTCTTCTCGGGATCTTGGGCACGCACGCACGCACACGCGCCCGACGTGAGTTTTAAGCCACCGGGTCCGGGACGCGAACCACGGTCGACTACGTGGGAGTCCAGCGACATAGCCATTACGCTAACTGCTGGTTCCCATAAATAAGTATATTTAAAAAAGTAAGAATAAATATCTTTCACCTGCACTCTGCCCTCTTTAAAAGACATGATAGTTTTCAAAGCTGTCAACCACTAGGGAATAAAATATTTTTTAAGAATTTCTTTATTCATGTGGTCCCTTTCATCTATTTATTCAGTTCCCTTAGCTATAATTCTATTTACTCCAGAATCCACTGGTGAGATTTATCCCTCATAATTTGCCTCAAAGGTTTTTCTTCTTCATACCAAATATGGATAGGCAGTTAGATGGAAGAACTTACTGCTTATCTGTGGTGCAAATTCAGGCAACCACCATCAATCAGACAAGTCAACTCACTGAATCAGAGATCTTGTCAATCAAGATTCAAAATAATTTCAAGGATACAAGCTGCCAAGAAGCATAGGTAAAGCACAGAAAGGTCTAAGGCATATGCTCTGATTCTACAGGTACTTTATTTTCACATCAAACATATGTTCTCTATCTCAGAATAGTGGTTACGGATTCTAACAAAGGGTTTGAATTGCCTCATAAGGTGAAGATCATTTAGGTTATTGACATCTTGATTTTATAAACACTCTTGTTACCATGACTGTGTCACATTTTCCAGAGAGCCATCTGTCAGAAATTTACAGATTGTGGCTTACTTCGTGGTAGTACTATTAACCCAGAGATAGTCTGCTATGAGATTTCCATAGAGAAAAAATTGTCTACCTAATAAATATCATAGTTCATTTATGAGACCACTCAACTTCAACAAAATTCAGAGGGGAGAGCTGTTCTTTCTCTTCTCAGGGCATCACCTTAATAATCAGCTTCACTGGGTGAAAAATTATGTTTAACTTTAAGGTGTAATATTTGCAGCACACTTTTTCTTTCTTTCTTTCTTTTTTTTTTTTTTTTTTTGATATATGGTGCGTGTGCTTGCGAGGCAGAGAGAGAGAGAGAGAGAGAGAAAGAGAGAAATCCTCCCTGGAGGTGATGGCCACACTACAGTCCCTTCTTCTCCATTCTCATCTGAAGATCTTGGGCACACAAATGCATGCGCCCGTTGTGAGTGTTAAGCTTCCAGGTCTGGAACTCGAACTGTGGTCAACTAAGTAGGAGTCTAGCGACATAACCCTTATGCCATCTACTGGTGCCATGCAGCACACTGGCATTCTCTGAAAATCTTTATCAGTTAAAAAGGTAATATTTTAGTTTCTATCTACCTGACTCTTTAGGCAATCTCTAATCATATTTCCAACTACTTCTTCCAGTTCTGTACATCTAAAAGAAAACTCATTTTCACCTCAAAGAAAATTCTTCCACTTTGATCCATTTGATTTGTCCACTGCTTTTCATTGTGATAATTGTTTTCTAGTCAGTGACATTCGAATTACAGGATTATGAAATATATTTCATGGATGTACAGAATCAAAGCATAACAAACTTTTGAATTTATCTGGAAAATACTTTCAAAGGTTTTCACGATTTCAAATGGCTTGACAATTAATTTATACTTTTATTTTCTCTCATTATCTAGAGGACATAAATCATTTACATGCAGTTCAATGGCTACATATTACCACTGTCATGTTCATATGATGAATTAGTGCTATTAGACTACAAACAGATTTCTATTCCTATTTCTTTTATGTGAATTAATTTATTTGCTTTTCTAGGAAGTACAGATATTTAGTACAAAGTGTAATGAAACCAATACCTTTATGGCTTCATTTGGTAACAAAACTTATTTGATGTTTCATCTTTTCCCAAGGATAATTTGCAGTTTTCTAATTTTAGTTAGATAGTATTGTAATTGCAATATACAACTCATATTTAAATGTTAATGGAGTGAAATTGCTAATATCCATATTTTGAGAGGTTTAAATATGTGTATTTCATTATAGTACCGGAAAAAATGAGTTTTCAGAAGAGAAAAAATATAACCAATCAGGATCTTTCAACTGAAAAATAAGAACATAAAATAACGTGAGTTTTAAGCCACCGGGTCCGGGACGCGAACCACGGTCGACTACGTGGGAGTCCAGCGACATAGCCATTACGCTAACTGCTGGTTCCCATAAATAAGTATATTTAAAAAAGTAAGAATAAATATCTTTCACCTGCACTCTGCCCTCTTTCAAAGACATGATAGTTTTCAAAGCTGTCAACCACTAGGGAATAAAATATTTTTTAAGAATTTCTTTATTCATGTGGTCCCTTTCATCTATTTATTCAGTTCCCTTAGCTATAATTCTATTTACTCCAGAATCCACTGGTGAGATTTATCCCTCATAATTTGCCTCAAAGGTTTTTCTTCTTCATACCAAATATGGATAGGCAGTTAGATGGAAGAACTTACTGCTTATCTGTGGTGCAAATTCAGGCAACCACCATCAATCAGACAAGTCAACTCACTGAATCAGAGATCTTGTCAATCAAGATTCAAAATAATTTCAAGGATACAAGCTGCCAAGAAGCATAGGTAAAGCACAGAAAGGTCTAAGGCATATGCTCTGATTCTACAGGTACTTTATTTTCACATCAAACATATGTTCTCTATCTCAGAATAGTGGTTACGGATTCTAACAAAGGGTTTGAATTGCCTCATAAGGTGAAGATCATTTAGGTTATTGACATCTTGATTTTATAAACACTCTTGTTACCATGACTGTGTCACATTTTCCAGAGAGCCATCTGTCAGAAATTTACAGATTGTGGCTTACTTCGTGGTAGTACTATTAACCCAGAGATAGTCTGCTATGAGATTTCCATAGAGAAAAAATTGTCTACCTAATAAATATCATAGTTCATTTATGAGACCACTCAACTTCAACAAAATTCAGAGGGGAGCGCTGTTCTTTCTCTTCTCAGGGCATCACCTTAATAATCAGCTTCACTGGGTGAAAAATTATGTTTAACTTTAAGGTGTAATATTTGCAGCACACTTTTTCTTTCTTTCTTTCTTTTTTTTTTTTTTTTTTTGGCCACACTACAGTCCCTTCTTCTCCATTCTCATCTGAAGATCTTGGGCACACAAATGCATGCGCCCGTTGTGAGTGTTAAGCTTCCAGGTCTGGAACTCGAACTGTGGTCAACTAAGTGGGAGTCTAGCGACATAACCCTTATGCCATCTACTGGTGCCATGCAGCACACTGGCATTCTCTGAAAATCTTTATCAGTTAAAAAGGTAATATTTTAGTTTCTATCTACCTGACTCTTTAGGCAATCTCTAATCATATTTCCAACTACTTCTTCCAGTTCTGTACATCTAAAAGAAAACTCATTTTCACCTCAAAGAAAATTCTTCCACTTTGATCCATTTGATTTGTCCACTGCTTTTCATTGTGATAATTGTTTTCTAGTCAGTGACATTCGAATTACAGGATTATGAAATATATTTCATGGATGTACAGAATCAAAGCATAACAAACTTTTGAATTTATCTGGAAAATACTTTCAAAGGTTTTCACGATTTCAAATGGCTTGACAATTAATTTATACTTTTATTTTCTCTCATTATCTAGAGGACATAAATCATTTACATGCAGTTCAATGGCTACATATTACCACTGTCATGTTCATATGATGAATTAGTGCTATTAGACTACAAACAGATTTCTATTCCTATTTCTTTTATGTGAATTAATTTATTTGCTTTTCTAGGAAGTACAGATATTTAGTACAAAGTGTAATGAAACCAATACCTTTATGGCTTCATTTGGTAACAAAACTTATTTGATGTTTCATCTTTTCCCAAGGATAATTTGCAGTTTTCTAATTTTAGTTAGATAGTATTGTAATTGCAATATACAACTCATATTTAAATGTTAATGGAGTGAAATTGCTAATATCCATATTTTGAGAGGTTTAAATATGTGTATTTCATTATAGTACCGGAAAAAATGAGTTTTCAGAAGAGAAAAAATATAACCAATCAGGATCTTTCAACTGAAAAATAAGAACATAAAATAACATGCAAAACCAGTCAGTTAACAGAAACAGTCAACTTTTCTAGTAAATGTCAATTTGTAGTGTAATACACTGCCTATATGCAATAAATGTCAGGAATTATCTAAATCTCTCTTTCCCCACCTCTCTTGTCTCTCTCAGTCATATAGTACATAAATAAATAAGAAACAAAATGGGTACATAAGATTCCCAAAACATGACTGAATGGAATTTAAAACAGTACTTAGAAACAAATTATTAGGTTGTTGGGAAAGTCTGATGTGTTTTCTATGCCAAAATGCATCTGACTTTCCAGAAGACACAATAGTTGAATATGATATCACAGCTTTATCTAAGTCTTGTTTTCTATAATCTCACATAGTGTTTAATTTAAAAGTTATACATCATACTATTGGGACCTGAAGGTGGCACAGGGGTAAAATGTGATGCTGCACCAGGTAGTCCCACAGGAGAAGGTTCTGCATTTGAGGCTGGAGACCTTCCTGTGAATGCAATGGACATAGTGCTCATGATACTGAGCTGGCTAACATGGGGTCGGATTGCAGCATCAAGACCCTATGGGGGTGCTGTCTCTCCCTTTCTATATCTAACACTCATGAGAGAAATAAATGAATAAACTTAAAAAATAGATCATACTACTTAAATTTTTAATTATTAATTTTATTTTATTTGTTGTTATTACTATTTTTAAAAATTTGACCTAAGAGAGAAAGAAAGGGAAAGTGCAAAAGCAAGCCACCAGGTCAGGAACTTGAACTATGTTCGGCTGAAGAGTCCAGACCTTGACTGTGCCACCTACAGTCCCCAATGGCAGGAGGTATGTTGGTTAAGGGTATTGGACTCCCACATGGCCGACCGTGGTTTCAGTCCAGCACTTGGTGGCTTGCTCCCTTGCCTTCTCTCTCTTTCTCTGTCCCTCTCTGGTCAAACTAAAAATAAATAAATGGATAAATAAAATTCAATAAAGTAATTATTTAAAAAAATAATCATAGTAACAAATAAAATTAAAATAATTCTTAATTTTTTTTTTTTAAAAATTAGTCTATGTCAAAATAGAAAGGATTTAAC
>NW_006159867.1:4528318-4588221 GCF_000334495.1 Tupaia belangeri chinensis | reverse complement strand
AATTCTTAATTTTTTTTTTTTTTAAAATTAATCTATGTCAAAATAGAAAGGATTTAAACCAGAGGACAAGTAAGGACTTCAATTAAGATTCATATTATGTGCAGCCATCACTTCCAAATGATAAAATATACTGATGATATAACCATAAACATGCTCTGAAAGAGCAGGTAGGTGTCTAGACTAGCTCTACTGAGGTAAAATCAAAGGAGACTTCTAGGTAGACAAATAATTACTATCTATAGTCTCACTCAGGTTTATGACAGATTTTTTTTCTTTTTTTTTACTATAGTGCAAGTATACTTGCCAGAGAGAGGTAGGGAGAAAGAGAGATAAAGTGAGAAATTACCCCCAAGGGGTTGGACATGCCATGATCCCTTCTTCTCCAGTCTCTTCTAGGAATTTTGTGCAGGTGCACACACACACACACACACACACACACACACACACACACACACACAGAGCACTATCCTAAAGCCACCAGGTCCAGGATTCAAACCATGCAGTTGGCCATGTGGGATCCAGTGTCTTAACCTCCATGCCACCTGCTGGCTCTCTGACAGATTATTTTAATCTATAGGTGCATTAGCTATTAGAATTTTAAATAAATCCTCAACTGTTTTCAGATTTTTTTCCTATTAGAGTCGTTTAGGTTTGCAGCAATATTAAACAGAGAATACCGAGATTCCTACAAACCTTTGCCCTCACACAGGGATAGATTTCTCTGTGAGAGATTATGAAAACTAAGTTTTGCATTTATAGTATTCTAAATGCAGATCTTCAGGAGCAAAGTACTAAGAGTATGAGGTTTTTTTCTTTTTCCTCTTTGCTTCTATTTTTGAAGTATTAGTCTTATTGTGGTGTGCTGGACTGAGAGAACCTGGCATTTGGGAGACCAGTTAGAAGATTATTTCTTAATTTAGATACCAAAGAATGAAGAATAATATTTTGGTAAGGAAAACTAAGCTTTCAAAAATTCCAAAGTAATAAAATGCCCATTTTAGCAATTCTCTACTAGAAACTTTTCGAGATGTGAAAATTTAAAATGCCCCTACTTAGTGACTGGTTAAAAATCTGCCTCTCCTTTTCCAGCCTTGGGGAGAGCAAGAGAGAAATTACTGTTCTTCTTCACAGTTGAAATTTCCTAAATTCCAGGAAAAGCGAGAAGAAATTCTTTTTTTTTTTTTTTTTTAAAGAATTATTTATTTATTTAATTCCATGTGTTATTATTGTTTTTAATTTGACCAGACAGAGAGAGAGAGAGAGAGAGAGAGAAAGGGAAAGCAAGAAAGCAAGCTGTCGGGTCTGGAACCTAAACCACAATGGCCACGTGGAAATCTAGCACCTGTAATCACCATACCACCTGCTGGCCCTAGAGAAGAAATTCTAAGGCAGAAGAGATTAGTAAGAAATCTTTGTCAATTTTCTCCATGTAGATCTACAAATCCCTTATGAACATGGAAGCTCTTTGGAGAAAAGATATCAAACTCAAACTCCTTAATCTTAAAAATATGTAACTAGATAGATTAGAGCCAAATTTCTTATTGGTGAGTGTCAACTACACTCTATTTGAGCTAGTTTGTTTTTGAGCTGCAAAATTGTACATCCATGTGATAATAACTTATATTCTTAGTTCTATTATGTTTTCCCTGAAAATTGGCTGATGTTGTGGAGGAAATGAAAGCTTTAATTGAGGCCAGAAAAAGGTTCACTTTTATAGCGTAAGTCACTCCTCTGAGTATAGAACCTGACTGGAAGCATGGGGATAAAAAAAAAAACAACAGAGTAGCATGGACTAGAGATAAATTCTGTAATCATAAACTGGGAAGCCTAGAAATAAAATCAAATATAGAGAAAGATCTAAAATAAGAAGACAATAAATATTCTTTCTTTGAAATATTTCAGTGTCAGAAATGATAATAGTCCTTAATTCTCAATCTCAATTTACACATAAAATGTAATAATCCCAAAAGAACAGTGGATCAGATTAAAAAAAAAATTGAGGAAAATTATCAAGCTATCTCTCATAAAACCCTCATTTATCTTCCTGTGGTTTCATGAGAGTGTAACATCTTAAATACTTCACAATAATAAAATCTACCAATTATTTTTTATAGGCAAGAAGAAAGAAAGAAAAAGCATATCTTTATGCTTTCAAACCAAATAGAGTTGCTTCAATTTAATTTAATGTCTCAGTTTTTAAAAGCAATCAAGTCATTTTCCCCTCTAAACATGATTTTGGTTATAAATAAAGATCTAAATTAAATCTACATAATTTCTATTGGTAAGACATCTCTTGCAGAATGTTATATTCACAAAATTAGAGAACATAATTAAATGATAAAGAGAGTCAATGTTTATTGGTATTTTCATTAACAACAATATTAAAATAAGCATTTATTCTAGGAGGTAATTGGCATCTGACAATACATACCTAGAAATGATCAGTTCTCTGTGTTTTTATGCTTATTTAGAATCCGAATTGTATTCAATGTAGGAAACATTTTGTAAAATTCACAGAACTAAAATCGAACATTTCCAAAATATCTCAACACTATGAATTTTTAAACTCTTATCCAAATCTCTAATTGGGATTTGTTTTAAAAAATGGTGGTCTTATGTTTATGCTATTTTTTGTGTTTAAATTTTTTTTAAATACAATGAATATTTGACTTTTAAAAGAGTTACATTAATTGAAGACAAACTTTGGCAAAAGACCATTTTTTCCTGCAGTTATGTAATTACTCTCATTAGTAGCCTTTAGCTCATCCTTCTTGACTATATTTCATATTTCATCTATTTAAACTAATCACTCTTTAACGTGGAAATAATAGATGAGTCTCAGCACGTTGTACTGCCTCCTGGGAACGTTTTCTTTTATTTCATTGCATACCATCTCAAGCTCTTTACAGTGCATTGGCATGAAATGTGCCTAGTAATTCCACAGGGCTATCACAGTCTTTCCCTGCTGTGAAGGTGGAAGCTTGCTGGGATGAGGAGAAGCCTATTTTTCTTCCCCTCAACCTGGAGAAATGATTTCCTGACAGCTGATGCTGAAGATGCATCATTAACGCATGGCCAAAACTGCTTAACTGCAGTTCTCAGGAAATTTGGAACACTGTATCTATTTTGAAAATTAAGATTATTTCACTTATGCTTCATAAAGCCCCTCAAGGATATTTTAGAAAACAAATCAATCTTGATATTTTAAAAATTATATAGAGATGCAGTCTGATGATGGAATTTATTTAGTTCATGTTGAATTTAAATAAATTACTATGCGTAAGTAAAAGTATTTTGATTTTTGGGACCAGCAGTTAGTGTAATGGCTATGTTGCTGAACTTCCATGTAGTTGACCACAGTTCGAGTCCTGGACCCGGTGGCTTAAACTCACATCGGGCACGTGTGCGTGCGTGCCCAAGATCCCGAGAGGAGAATGGAAGAGAAGCAATTGTGGCGTGGCCATCCCCACTGGGGGGTGATTTCTCACTTTCTATTTCTCTGTCTTTTTTTTTTTCGGCGAGCATAAGGCCCCTATACCAAAAACCTCTAAAAAAAAAAAAAAAAAAAAAAACTATTTGATTTGATTTTTTTTCTTTATACTTAAAAATGTATCTTATGTCTCACTTAAATTCTCCAGTGAGTACAATGGCCATACCTAAACATAATTGAATACATAAATGATATGTTTGCTCACTGATAATGATTTCTCTGTATCATTTAACAAATGTGGTCTCAGTCATTCATTAAATACATTTTTATTGAAGAATTATTACATTTTAACTTCAGTTTTTGCTATTTGGGATATAATAGTGAATACAGAAAAAAAATCTGTGCTCTTACATTCTAAGAGTGTGAGACACACATGACTATGAATATTAAATGTATAAATATGTCATTTATGTAGTATGTTTTACAACTGTGTTTTAAAAACATTAAAAAGTAGAAAAATGTAAAAGCAGTAATGGCTTATTTCCTCAAGGCTGTAGTTTTTTTATTTTTTAACAGATTTGTCATTTTTTCAATTAATTAATTAATTAATTAATTTTAATTCGACCAGAGAGGGACAGAATGTAAAAGAGAGAAAGAAAGGGAAAGTGAGAAAGCAAGCCATTGGTCTGGGACTTGAACCAGAGTCGGCCATGTGGGAGTCCAGCTTCCACAAACACAACGCCACCCGCTGGCCCCTAGGTTGCAGTTTTTTAAAAATGCTATTTAAGGTGAACATCACTGAAAAACATATATAGAAAATTTTAAATTAAGTGATGCATTTAACTCTGTGGCATCTTGAGGCAAAAGTGTTTAACCAGGCAGCATGAAAATCCAGGACAATGTCATGGAGTAAAAAAATGCCGGGCACACGTAAAAATTAAAAATGCAATCTGTAATGGGGACAGTAGTTCAAGAGATAAAGTGAGGATATGATGTGTGTGTGTGTGTGTGTGTGTGTGTGTAGGTGGATAGCTTGTTTTTGTTGGGAATTAGGGCTTCCCATCCAGTCATCCAAGACCACTGGTCAAGTGTGCTCACACCCAACATGAACAAGTGGATGTGGAAATTGAACTGTAATCGTCCACATAATTTCTACCATTGCAGAGTATTATGATACTGCTGTGCCACCATGACTAGAGCTGGATGCATCTTTTGATAATCTGTAATATTTACTTCATTGATATGCCTATGTTGTTAAGTGTCTTTAACATTTGTAAGACATGAAAACAACCTAAGTTTCATCAAAAGGTGCCAGCCTGTTCATCGATGTCTATACAAACACGAGCATCTACACACACTCATGACAAACCTGAAATTAAAAGACTAGCAATATATTTATTACTTTTCTATTACATGAATGGTATTTAATTACTTTTTCTATTAAATGAATGGTATTTAGTTATAAGCAGTGGCCCTTGTTTGAAAAATACTCATGGCTAAAATTACGTATGTAGGAGACTCACTGTTGAAACATAAATCAGGACTCATTATGGGATTAGTATTTCAGATAAAGTTACTGGGATAAATAAGAGCCAATACTTTCTAGTTAAGGGCCTATTACTTTTACACACATTTCTCTCATACTCTGTTTTGATTGCTAAACAGTTGTACAATGGAAACTGTGTCCCAGTGATCCTCAAGAGGTGAAAACTTCCCTGAAAATCCTATTGCTACTTCCATTTCATATCCTAGTCCCTTCATATTGGCTGTCCAGCTGCGTTCCCTCCTTTTCTCTGCATATGATCGCTTGTCCTTGACTAGAGGTCCTTAACAATGGCTAAAACAATAAAATAAACAAAACCACAGTTCCTGAAACTTGACTGAGACAGAGAATAAGAACTATGTATTCGTGTCTGCATATGCTTTTTTCAGGAAGTACTTTTCCTTATTATTTCAGAAACATGTATATTTTCAATTACTAAATAAGTAAATAAGTCCACTGATATTGAATAGTAGATGCCATTTTAAAAATCTCTCCAGAATTCTACATCAATCTCCTATTAGGTGTATCGGTTCACTTTCTTCTCTGCCATATTATTTTTAATGGCTGACCACATTTCATTTTTGATCTTATAGAAGGATTTAGAATAAATCAAGGAGGTGATACAGCAGATTCAATCTCTATTCATTTTTGCCCCACTGTTAATGCATTTTGTTAAAAGGCAGATTGCAAATGTGAATTCAGTATATTAATGCAAAAACTATTCATTTGGCAAAACCATTCATGTGAGAAATGTGTAAGCAAATGATATTGAGTGAAGCATTTACTCTGAAGGAAAAGCTGTCATTAATGCTTCACCTATCATCTCGCTTAAAGTTTCTAGCTTCAAATATATATTTATATTTTTCTCTAATAATGGAGTATCTCTTAACACAGAAAGATGTGCCTAGTTTAATGGTGGGGTGGAAAGAGAGACTTGTTGACTCATGGATTCTAGAATACCATAAAACCTTTTAACTCAAACAACAATTACCTTTATCTAACTTCACCTCTGACCCCAATCTTCCCCACTCTGGGCCAGTAGTATACTGGGAGCGAGTGTTCTGCATGGCAAGATAATCAAGAATTGAAAGCTTTGTTGTATTTTCTGAGAGTCAGGGGTTATGGGATGTTTTATGGGGTGTAAGCAATCAGGACTTACAGCAGTGCCCATTAAAACTGAAGTATTATCAAAATCACCAAGTTAGATGAAACCTTACATTATTTTTACAAGTTTCAGGTGAATAATTCTAGTGTTTTTCTCTCAAATTTCTATACAGTATGTTCTGGCTAAGTTTGATTCTATTTTGCTATAAAAGTATTACTTTTGAAAAAGATTTTCACATAATATTTCTTACCTTTCTACATTAAATCTAATGTGTAATAAAGATATACATATGCATTTGATCAACATTATTTTAATATGTACTTACTGAGCAGTAACTATTAATATATGCCAAATAGAGTAGTTGGTACCAGTGATAAGGATGACATATTTAGAGACAGAAAGAATACCAGGACTTCTAATCTAAAAGGAGCCCTTGAACTCATCCAGTCCAAACACTTCATCATCAGGAAAGTCCCTTTTCTCATCATGAACTTTTAACAAGAGAAATATATTATTTTCCAGATGTTTCAAATGAAGTACTTTATTAGCCCTGATTTTATACATAATTATTAGCTAGAGTGTCATGTAACTGTGGTGTTGAAAAAGTTCATAGAAAATGAATATTACAGGCCAGCTCATGGTGTGGTGTTTAAGGCAGTTGGATCCCACATGGCCAACTGTGCAGACTGAGTTTTGTACTCAATAGCTTGAGAAACATGCTGGGCAGGTGTAATTACATGTCCAAAATCCCAAAAGGAGGTAGAAGTGGAATAGGGATTATGAGGTCATCATTCCTCATGGAGGGTGCGCTCTCTCTCTCTCCAACATATGCATGCACCCTCTTTCAAGAGAAAGAAGGAAAAAAGAAAGAAAGAAAGAAAGAAAGAAAGAAAGAAAGAAAGAAAGAAAGAAAGAAAGATTCATTACAGCATACAAAATGAGATTTTCCATCCAGAGTACACTGTATATTGTCTCAATCAAGCACATCAACAAACGTGTTATTGTCAGCAAATAATTTTTCATTTCTTGTTTTCTGTATGTTTTGCTCCTCCCCCCCCTGGACCTGGCAGTTTGCTTTCTGTCTCTCTCTCTCACTCTGTCCTTCTCTGGTCAAATTAAAATAAACAAATGAATAAATAAGTTAAATAAAATAGTTCTTTAAATAAAAGAAAAAGAGAGAGAGAGAAAGAAAGGAAGGAAGAAAAAGAGAAAAAGAAATAAAGAGAGAAAAAGAAAGAACGGAATATTATGCTTTAACCTAGTGACTAGGGGAGCTGGATCCCACATAGTTGACCACAGTTCAAATACAGCTGTCAGTGGCTTGAAAAATGCCACATGCACATGTGTT
The DNA here is from genome assembly GCF_000334495.1 of Tupaia belangeri chinensis. Classification (NCBI taxonomy): domain Eukaryota; kingdom Metazoa; phylum Chordata; class Mammalia; order Scandentia; family Tupaiidae; genus Tupaia; species Tupaia belangeri. The sequence continues at coordinate 4,580,795 of NW_006159867.1, read as the reverse complement.
TCCCAAATCCTGACAGAATAGAGAAATGGAGAAAAAGAAAACATGGTACGACCACTCTATTGGGAGTTGCTTTCTCCCTCTTGCTCTCCTTCTGTCTCTCAGTATCTCTCTGGTGGGTGCACATGTCCTTAGCAATTAAAATAAAATTCATATTATGAAAAAAAACTATGCATGGATTTCAGATTTTTGCACCCAAATAAACATATACTTGAATTCAATGTTCCATGAACTTTTTGAAGTCCCTTCTTCACATTAGTAGTGATTCTTATACAGAACACTCAGCTCATTTTCATTTTTTAAAAATGTAACATTTATAATATCTATTATAAATTTTCTGTCACAGTAGTTAGGCTGAAAAGTATGTGCTTACTTTTGATTTGGTTTTGAAAAATAAAGATCCCCTTCTTCCAATAAATAAGTAGAAAGTAGAAAGGTTTACTACTATGGTTCACAGAGAAAGATGAAAGAAAAAAAGATCATAAAAAGGGTCACAGAGAAAGATGAAAGAAAAAAATGATCATAAAAACATATTAGCTGGGACCAGCAGGTGGTGTGGTGGTTAAGGCGCTGGACACTCCCACATGGCCAATCATGGTTCGAGTCCTGGACCTGGTGGCTTACTTTCTAGCTTTCCCTCTGTCCCTCTCTCTCTCTATGTCTCTCTCTGGTCAAATTAAAATATGTGAATGAGTAAATAAAAAACTAAATAAATAATTCTTTAAAAAAAAATATTAGCTTCCAAAATACATAAATTTCTCAAGAATCTTCCTATTAATTCTATCTCTAGCTTGACAGACCCCACTCTAAGAAAACAATAGTTAAATCTAACATCAATATTTTAGAAATTAGGGAGTAGACTTAACTAATTCACATTTTCCTTGATCGACCTGATCTACCCATTTACTATTTCAAATGGATAATACTTTGATTCCTTCTTTAATTTTTATTTTATTTTTTAAAGAACTATTTATTTAATTTTATGTATTCATTCATTTAATTGGACCAGAGAAAGACACAGAGGGAAAATGTATGAAAGCAAGCCACAGGTCTAGGACTCGAATTGTCACTGGCCATGTGGGAGTGTCCAGCACCTTAACCACCACACCACATGCTGATCCCTAATTTTAATTTTCTTTTTGTCAGAAAAAAAGATAGAGGTGGAAAAAGAGGAATCCCCAAAGAGCTTCCAGACCATGACCCATCCCTAACCTCAGCCAACCTCAGATTAAAGGTATGTGTGTGTCAGTCTTGACACTTGAGGGCAAGATCCAAACATTGAGAGCTCTCCTTCCTATCTTTCTGAGATCCTGCTGTACTCCATGAGCATCTCATGATCATTTCCTTACTTCATGGAACTCATCCATAGACAGGGCTGTTCTGGAGGTATGTACACACACACTAACATCACAAAATCAGAGGCACTGAACCTGAAACACACTCTGCTTATGTAATAAGCTAACCTGATATTGAAACCCTTGAACTATGTATGTACAAAGCGGTCCTTGCCTTGGTGACAGGGAATCCACATTGATCTTCCCTTGATTTCTGAATACTTTGTTCTTTACATATATAATCTGAGCCTGTATTCAGTGATGGCATGGACCATTCTCTTCCTGGCCATGAGCAGAGCCTTCTTTGAAAGTAAACTCAGGACTCTCTCTGCTGGACCTCTGCGTGTGTTCTTTGAAATCAGTAATCATCACAGGCAAGACTTCTCAGAAAAGGCTTGTGGCTCCCCCAGGACAAGTGGCAGAGTCGGAAGAATTCCAAGGAGCTCCCTGTTGGAGTGACCACAGGGGAAACTGAGAAAAAGGGAATGTCACTGGGGAAAATACTGGGGACTTCCATCTTGATGTGGTATGAGGGGGCCAGTCTTTTTGACAGTTGGGGCCACTACCTGAGTACAGGGGTGCCCAAAAATGCCTATAGGGTTTTTAGAGCTTCTTTTTTTAAATAAAAAGATTTTATTTAATTTTATTCATTTACTTATTTTAATTTGACCAGAGAGGGAAAGGAGAGAGAGAGAGAGAGAGAGAGAAAGAAAGAGAGAGAGAGAGTTAGTAAGCGTGCCGCCAGGTCCAGGACTCAAACCATGATTGGCCATGTGGGAATCCAGCACCTTTAACCACCACACCATTGTGTCCAGGTAGCAAAATTCTTAAAAGACCACTAAGGAGCTGATTCTGATGCAAGCGCACAAGGGTTGCTTTTATTAGGGCTCAAGCCAGGACTCCAATTCTGACACAGTGGGTCAGAGTGGAGAGCCCTGCGTGTTAGTTGGGCTGGGATTTTATTTGGTGGTTAGTTGGGGAGGTCTAGGGGTACTGAGGAATGCACTCAGGCAGCTATACATTGGCTTTAGATTTCAAAAACCATAGTTGTCTTTAACTGATTGGCAAGAAAGGTATTTCCTTTATTTATCATTGGCCAGCCCTGGTGGGGTGATAGTTTTATAACCTTCTCCTAAGTGATCGGCCTGCCTCTTTGAAATGGCACCGATTCTCAGCAAGGTGAGTTTAACAAAATGGAGTTGTCCCATAAAATAAATGGAGTCACTCTGGTCCTTCAACACCACCTGCCAGCCCCTGGGTTTGTTAGAGCTTTTAAGGTGAGTAGGCTCTCCTGCCGCTGTCAGCCTGTCAGCGTGACCATTCCTTTGTACACTGTGCTTAGCAATAGAGCAAGGGTTATCTGCTTGTGCAGAAACATAGCATCTGAGAGAAGACCTCCAACTGTAGCAAAATGCTCCAGCCATACAGACTGAGACTAGAGATCTGCTTAGTTGCCACTGAGAGCAGACAACTAAACCATTACAGTAATTGCCCTGCCACTTTACCCCACTGAGGACTCAAATTCCTTGGAGGAAAAAGGTTCCATTGAGGTAATAGAGGATAATGAGGAAAGTACACAGGCTAGACTTGTAGTAATGCAGAAGCTAAAATTACACAGCCACAATCTGAGGACATTGGCCTAAGGAAATTGCCACTGCCCCAAAGATTGCTATACACCATTGCTCTACCATATTTGTCAGCCGAGTTGGTCAAACTAACAAACAAATTTAAGTAGAAGGGTTGAGAAAGTGTGGTGGGGTGGCTCCTGCTTTAGTGGGATAAAGGTTTGTAGGGAATTCTTCTCTCTGGTGAGGAGTTGCATATGTATTTTATAATGAGTCAGCTTTCACTGAGGCAGTGCATTCTTGGTCCCTCAGAGGAGGATGCAAATACCTCCTCGTTAACCTGGCTTACCACAGCATGCTGTTCTGTCTAGCCCATAGTTCTATGATTATCTTTGGTAAAAGGAGGTGTAACTAAATAATAAGAGAACCAAAATGACTATATCATTTTTAGTCTTAAGTGTCTAACGATGGATTAAAACTAAGGGAAATCTTCCTTCAACTTCTTTCTTTAAAAGAGAATTATTTATTATTATTATTATTATTTTAAAATTTGAAACACTTGAGAAATTTGCATGTCATCCTTGTGCAGGGGCCATGCTAATCTTCTCTGTATCATTCCAATTTAGTATATGTGCTGCTCAAGCAAGCACATTTATTTATTATTATTATTTAATTTGCTAGAGTGCATGTGTGCTCACCAGAGAAAGACAGAGAGAAGGAAAGTGAGAAAGCAAGCTGCCAGGTCTGGACCTCAAACCATGGTGGGCACTAGAGTCCAGAGGCCCAGCCACCACACCACCTGCTGGCCCCTAACCTCTATGTATTACTTCACAATGAATATTACAGATACCTCCCTCAGAATGCTACACAATGACCTTGCTGAGTCTTCACAGATGCCTTACTATGGAGCTGTTACCGAACTCAAATCAGATTTGCTCGCCCAAGTGTTATGAAACCAAACTATAGGCAAATGGTGTGATGAAGGAAGGTACAGCTTTATTGCAAAGCACAAAGCAAGGAGAGCAGGCAGCTCATGCTGAAAAGACCTGGTCTCCCCGAGATGTTCCCCACATGCGTTTTTAAGGGCAAAATTAGGGGCAGAAGTCCTAGGCTCATGATCAGTTCAGTGACTGGTTCAAGAGGGTGTGGACAGAAGTCTGACTACTTTTCCTATTTTTCCAAAATCTTTTCAAAAGGGGACTGGGGAAGTCATGCTCACAAACATTAACAGACCATTTATTTTCTATTTAACAGGATTCTTCCTACCTCCTGTTCCTGGCATAGTATCTTTGAGATGTATATTTCAACCAATTACAGTATATTCTTTTGCTTATCCCTTTTTCTTGAGATGTAGATTAAGCCTTTCTTTAACTAAGACAGGGGTCTTCCCTTCCAATCAGCGGACCTAAGAATTTGTGGAACCCAAGTATAGCCCCCCCCACCCAGCTTCTACATGTCCCGCCTTTTTGGGCCAGACCAATGGGAAATCTTTTAATTAAATGTTGTCTGTAAATCTCTAAAGCAAATAAAAGGAACCTCTGTACATGATCACCCCGAGAAAAGGCATGTGTACCTCTTCTCTGGCCTAGGTCACACAGTTAGCTTGGAAATAAAACGCATTAATTATTAATGGTTAATTTTACAGTTGGTTATATTTTTTTCTGTCGACAAGGGCATAATCATCTCTTGGGCATTCTTGATTGGTGAGGCCTTAGATAATCAAATTTCTCTTCAGCTGTCTGGAGCCATTCAGCCTGGAGTCTTTGAGCTCACAACCAGCAGTTTCCAGCCTATAAAACATCTTACATATTGAAATGAAAACCTTATCTTTCATATAAGTGAGAGTTTTAGACATCAAATGGCCCTTACTCATGGTCCATGCTGGTCATTATCATAACCAAAAGTCTGAAGACTTACTCCTTACTCTGGACCATTACAATGTAAATGGACTTTATATTTCAGGGATCCTAGAAAATACATTAGGGGGTCCTTGTTTGGTTTCAAAGCTAGGAAAGAGAAAGATGTTGCCAGCCCCCTTTTATCTGACCATCTGAGATGATTTTACCAGCTTAGACATTAAGAAGCCTCACCTAGATTCTAAATCAATATGTAAGGGTTGTATTGGCTGATTCGATTTGCTTCAGCTGCATTGCTAATCATTGCTTATCATCAAGCCCCCTGCAGAAAAAGAATCCAGTCATTCTGCCCTACCCTGAATGCCTAGAAAGGAACTCCTCTCCACTGCCCCCTGACACTCTCATTCTTCTTGAAATTCTTGTGATTCTGCCTCCTGAATAATTTGCCCTTTGTTTTTAACCTGTGTGAGCTTTCTATTTTGTCCAGAATGGCAAAGATGGTTATGGACTCAAATCTGCCCTCTCCCCAATGTTGACTTCACTGAATAAACTTTCTTCGCCAAGTCGTGTCTCTGCAGCAGGTGGCACAGGGCTGATTCTAGGCCCCTTGAATAAGCACCGGTGCCCATTCTGGCACCAGGAGGCCTGAGAGAGAAATCTGTGTTTTGAAGAAAGATATAGTTTGCTTGTTGTTGTATTTCTACCCCCGTTACATGATTTTGAATTTTTATCATTTTCCTACAATTTAAAATGAATGCTGAGCTCTTTCTGAGTTTCCAGACTAACATTTCCAAAATTTTCTCTCATTTCTCTGGTGTGGATTCATTAAAGTTAAAACTATATTTTTCCTGAGGCCCTAAAAACTGATCTTAGCTTTGAAGAAAAATCACCACAACAGCTTGCATTAAGACAACCTTGTGACACACAAACTACAGACAAGGAAAATCTGTCAGATTGCCTCAGCCTGCTGATTCCATTTTATCTGAAGATTCTTTGAATCTAACTTGTGAAATCTTTCCAGCCAACTGCCCTCCAGACTCCAGAGAAAACAGTTTATAGATTGCTCCAGACATTAACTTTTGCTTTCCTTTTGTTTTCTTAGAAATCCCTCTTGTTAAATATCTGCATGCTTGAACGTTACAGAAATCTAATATTGAGAACCCATCTGCAGCACCTGAAATGAACTAGTTTCAAGACAAAATAATTAGAAATTTGTTTTCTTCTCATCTGCACTGTTCCCCTTTGACAATCTCTTAGTTAACAGAAACCTTTCTAAAAATAGATTTTCAAAAGGGTAACTGTGGGGAGCCAAAATATGCCACTCCAAATATACTTTGGCATATTTTGAGATAACTATCCAGAGAGTATGTGGAAATGAGAATTATCTTTGTAAGAAAATATAATCTTTCGTAAAAGAAATTTACATCTATTTACATCAGTAAAGCCAGCAGCAGATGCAAGTAGGCTACCTTTCATCTGTTGCTACCTTCTTACCCTTTTTTGGAAAAGGAAGATTAGAGGTGTGACACCTGGCCCAGAAAGACAAGATTCTTTGCATTTCCTTTCCTTCACCCTTTCTTAGCTTAACTTCAAAACTGCTCTGTTTTATGCTGCATAAAACCTTCAGTCATTTGGCTTTTCCTTGAGTCACATTTTGTATGGCTTCCTGATGTATATGTGTATGTTAAAAATCAATGTGAATGCCCTTTCTCTTAATGGTCTGTTTTTGTCAATAATTTTCAGTGAAACTCAGAGGATGATTTCATTTCACTATAATAATCATTCTTAGCAGCAAGCAGTCATTACTTTTCAGCCTCCAGTAGTTTTTGCCAGAGGGTGTGTGCCACCATGCCCGCAAGCAGTCGTTATCTAAAAATTTATGGACAACAAAATTATTCAAAAAAAATTAAACAATCTATTCAAATATTTGCAAAATAAATTCTGTTTATGAAAAATAATATTTTAGGTTTCCCAAGAACAGATTAATTTTCATTAATGTGTTTAGGATGGCCTAAAATGTGTGACTAGTGTGCTATACATTTGTTTTTCAACAATTTGGGTAGCTGACATGTAAATATTTTCTCAAAAATATTTAAAAGGTGTGATGAAGGAAGGTACAGCTTTATTGCAAAGCACAAAGCAAGGAGAGCAGGCAGCTCATGCTGAAAAGACCTGGTCTCCCCGAGATGTTCCCCACATGCGTTTTTAAGGGCAAAATTAGGGGCAGAAGTCCTAGGCTCATGATCAGTTCAGTGACTGGTTCAAGAGGGTGTGGACAGAAGTCTGACTACTTTTCCTATTTTTCCAAAATCTTTTCAAAAGGGGACTGGGGAAGTCATGCTCACAAACATTAACAGACCATTTATTTTCTATTTAACAGGATTCTTCCTACCTCCTGTTCCTGGCATAGTATCTTTGAGATGTATATTTCAACCAATTACAGTATATTCTTTTGCTTATCCCTTTTTCTTGAGATGTAGATTAAGCCTTTCTTTAACTAAGACAGGGATCTTCCCTTCCAATCACCGACCTAAGAATTTGTGGAACCCACCTATAACCTACAAGCCCCCCCCACCCAGCTTCTACATGTCCCGCCTTTTTGGGCCAGACCAATGGGAAATCTTTTAATTAAATGTTGTCTGTAAATCTCTAAAGCAAATAAAAGGAACCTCTGTACATGATCACCCCGAGAAAAGGCATGTGTACCTCTTCTCTGGCCTAGGTCACACAGTTAGCTTGGAAATAAAACGCATTAATTATTAATGGTTAATTTTACAGTTGGTTATATTTTTTTCTGTCGACAAGGGCATAATCATCTCTTGGGCATTCTTGATTGGTGAGGCCTTAGATAATCAAATTTCTCTTCAGCTGTCTGGAGCCATTCAGCCTGGAGTCTTTGAGCTCACAACCAGCAGTTTCCAGCCTATAAAACATCTTACATATTGAAATGAAAACCTTATCTTTCATATAAGTGAGAGTTTTAGACATCAAATGGCCCTTACTCATGGTCCATGCTGGTCATTATCATAACCAAAAGTCTGAAGACTTACTCCTTACTCTGGACCATTACAATGTAAATGGACTTTATATTTCAGGGATCCTAGAAAATACATTAGGGGGTCCTTGTTTGGTTTCAAAGCTAGGAAAGAGAAAGATGTTGCCAGCCCCCTTTTATCTGACCATCTGAGATGATTTTACCAGCTTAGACATTAAGAAGCCTCACCTAGATTCTAAATCAATATGTAAGGGTTGTATTGGCTGATTCGATTTGCTTCAGCTGCATTGCTAATCATTGCTTATCATCAAGCCCCCTGCAGAAAAAGAATCCAGTCATTCTGCCCTACCCTGAATGCCTAGAAAGGAACTCCTCTCCACTGCCCCCTGACACTCTCATTCTTCTTGAAATTCTTGTGATTCTGCCTCCTGAATAATTTGCCCTTTGTTTTTAACCTGTGTGAGCTTTCTATTTTGTCCAGAATGGCAAAGATGGTTATGGACTCAAATCTGCCCTCTCCCCAATGTTGACTTCACTGAATAAACTTTCTTCGCCAAGTCGTGTCTCTGCAGCAGGTGGCACAGGGCTGATTCTAGGCCCCTTGAATAAGCACCGGTGCCCATTCTGGCACCAGGAGGCCTGAGAGAGAAATCTGTGTTTTGAAGAAAGATATAGTTTGCTTGTTGTTGTATTTCTACCCCCGTTACATGATTTTGAATTTTTATCATTTTCCTACAATTTAAAATGAATGCTGAGCTCTTTCTGTGTTTCCAGACTAACATTTCCAAAATTTTCTCTCATTTCTCTGGTGTGGATTCATTAAAGTTAAAACTATATTTTTCCTGAGGCCCTAAAAACTGATCTTAGCTTTGAAGAAAAATCACCACAACAGCTTGCATTAAGACAACCTTGTGACACACAAACTACAGACAAGGAAAATCTGTCAGATTGCCTCAGCCTGCTGATTCCATTTTATCTGAAGATTCTTTGAATCTAACTTGTGAAATCTTTCCAGCCAACTGCCCTCCAGACTCCAGAGAAAACAGTTTATAGATTGCTCCAGACATTAACTTTTGCTTTCCTTTTGTTTTCTTAGAAATCCCTCTTGTTAAATATCTGCATGCTTGAACGTTACAGAAATCTAATATTGAGAACCCATCTGCAGCACCTGAAATGAACTAGTTTCAAGACAAAATAATTAGAAATTTGTTTTCTTCTCATCTGCACTGTTCCCCTTTGACAATCTCTTAGTTAACAGAAACCTTTCTAAAAATAGATTTTCAAAAGGGTAACTGTGGGGAGCCAAAATATGCCACTCCAAATATACTTTGGCATATTTTGAGATAACTATCCAGAGAGTATGTGGAAATGAGAATTATCTTTGTAAGAAAATATAATCTTTCGTAAAAGAAATTTACATCTATTTACATCAGTAAAGCCAGCAGCAGATGCAAGTAGGCTACCTTTCATCTGTTGCTACCTTCTTACCCTTTTTTGGAAAAGGAAGATTAGAGGTGTGACACCTGGCCCAGAAAGACAAGATTCTTTGCATTTCCTTTCCTTCACCCTTTCTTAGCTTAACTTCAAAACTGCTCTGTTTTATGCTGCATAAAACCTTCAGTCATTTGGCTTTTCCTTGAGTCACATTTTGTATGGCTTCCTGATGTATATGTGTATGTTAAAAATCAATGTGAATGCCCTTTCTCTTAATGGTCTGTTTTTGTCAATAATTTTCAGTGAAACTCAGAGGATGATTTCATTTCACTATAATAATCATTCTTAGCAGCAAGCAGTCATTACTTTTCAGCCTCCAGTAGTTTTTGCCAGAGGGTGTGTGCCACCATGCCCGCAAGCAGTCGTTATCTAAAAATTTATGGACAACAAAATTATTCAAAAAAAATTAAACAATCTATTCAAATATTTGCAAAATAAATTCTGTTTATGAAAAATAATATTTTAGGTTTCCCAAGAACAGATTAATTTTCATTAATGTGTTTAGGATGGCCTAAAATGTGTGACTAGTGTGCTATACATTTGTTTTTCAACAATTTGGGTAGCTGACATGTAAATATTTTCTCAAAAATATTTAAAACCATACTGATGCTGTTGTTATAGAGTCACAAACCAAATTATACAAAATTATAAGAAATATTTTGAACATTATCTTTAAAATTCAGTATTTTGAAATTTTGAAAGTTGATTATTAACTGTCAAGAACTATGGAGTATGAATTAAAAATTTTTGATATGTAAAGTAAATGGAAAAATGTTAAAATAAATAAATAAAGGTATAAGATTCATTGTAATAACAAAACACAATTTTAAAATATGCAGTTAATATAAAAAACAAGGGACATTCCAACAATTACCAGAAAAATAATAAAATCAGACAAGGCCAGCAGTTGGCATGATGGTTGAGGCACTGGATAACACATGGCCCACTCTGTAACTCAAGTCTTGAACCAGGTGACTTAAGAAACACAATGGGAGTGTGTGCATGTGTGCACAAAACTCTGAGAGGATAATGGCAAAGGAATTGCAGTGTGGCCATTCTTTCTGCAGAGTGAGTAATATCTTGCTCTCTTTCTATGGTGCCCTGTGGCAAAAATCTCAAAGGAAACATCAACAACAATAATGAAACAAAAAAACAAAAACAAAAACAAAAACCAGGAAACTTGACAGATAGGAGGTGACTTAAGGCTGGGTTCAGACCATCTGGAACAACTGCTGCCTAACCCTCAAATTCATTATACCCTTACTATACTCTTTAATATGCTAAATGATATGCCCACCACTCTAATGACAATTTATAATAATGATGATAACTGTTGGAAGCAACCCGAAATGGCAAGAAAAGGGGAGGGGCCTAGGTTCCAGGAAAACTCCACTCCTTAGTCATGAATAAACGACCCCGGCATTAAGCCAAGCCATATGAAACAAACCTCCACAGAAGTCTGGAGCTGTCTGCCTACAGTGTAATTGTCCTACCATACCTTTCAAGTAGCACTTCTCTTTCTCTCAAGGCTAATAAACAGGGAAATTCAACCTGGGCTTATTCCCTAATCCTGTCTATAGAGGAGGTAATAAAACTATTAACCCATCTCCCATCATGGGGCTGCTCCATCTACAGAGCTCTCTGCTCTCTATGCTTTCCCTTTTTTTTTTTTAATAAAGAAAAACAATTATTTGTTATTTAGTCCATTTGTTGTTGTTGTTATTATTATTATTATTTATTTATTTTACCAGAAAGAGACAGAGAGAGAGAGAAAGTGAAAGTGAAAAAGCAAGCTGCCAAGTCTGGGACTCGTACCATCGTCGGCCATGTGGGAATTCAGTGCCTTTAACCACCACGCCACTTGCCAGTCCCATTTCTTTAAAAAAATATTTATTTATCAAATTCCATTTTCTATGCTTTCCTAAATAAACTTGCTTTCATTTTTTTATTTTTTATTTTTATTGATAGCTCACTCTTAAATTCTTTCCTGCAGGAAACCAAGAACCGACACAGTACAGGGCCCAAGAAGGGTTCCATCCTGTTTTACAACTACTGAAATTCCTAGAGTGTGAATACAAGCAGAGCAACTCTGAGGAATGATACACACACTTTGAAGAGAGATGGGGAAGTAAATAAGTTCCTACATGTCTCTGAGGGTATTTATATGGATCTAGGAGCAGTCTCTTGTTAAATAAATATTACAGGGGCCATTGTTTTGGACTAAGCTCTTGCATTAGGCGTTAGCAGACCAGACCCAGGTGAAGTCATTCATACTAAAATGTCAAATTATCAAATTGAAACTAAAGAAGCTGAAAGATCCCCCATATAGACCAGGTTTCTCTGAACACAGAAGATTTCATTCTACCTAAGTGAGCAGTATAAGGAAATAAAACTTTGTGTGTCTTGTGGCTTTAGTAGAAATACACATCTTCAATAGCTGAAGATGCTACCTGTACTGACTGGACTTGTTTTATGAACATCTGTATTGCCCAAATACATTCCTCTTTTACCTTTCAGACTCAGTGTTTCATATTTTGCTTAAGATTAAGCAAAGCTACTCCAGGTGACCATGACGGTATCCTGCTCCCCTCATTATAAGACTTTGCCAATCACTGCTCTAAACAACTTCTTGCTACTCTCCCCTTCCATTTGCAAATTTTCTCTTAAAATCATCGTGAAACCTATAACACCTTGGCACACATCATCTAAAGCAATTTGAATTTTGTGTTGTTCAGACAATCGTCCTAACCTTGGAACAAATAAAACCTTTGGCTTTTTCTTTGCCTCAATGCCTCTCTCTCTCTCTCTCTCTCTCTCTCTCTCTCAAGTTTGTCAAACATGCTTCACTTTCACACATTAAGTCCAGTATTTCTGGCATGGGAAACTAGATAAATAAGTTACATACTTGTGACTATCAAAATAATTAGGATTTTGAGGCAGGAGGAAGCTAGTCAATGGAAACATAAGGAGGATAGAGCATCTTCCCATACATCTACTCAGAAAAAAATCAATCACGGCAAAATTCCCTACCCAAAGTAATACAGGCAAGAGATTAGTGGGAGTTGTCTAGGTGATTAAGCAACATTTAATATAGCTAATGAGATAAGTCAGTGGGCCCAGCCACATTTTATAGAGCCAATGAGATGTGAACAATCAGTGAGTCCAGCCAATGATCAACTCGCATGACCTATATTAAAAATTATAAATCCTGGGAACAGCAGGTGGTGCAATGATTATGTCACTGGGCTTTCACATTGTTGACCACAGTTTGTGGCCTGGACCCTGCACTTAAAACTCATGCCGAGCATATGTGTCCAAGATCCAGAGAAGAATGGAGAGGAGATTGTAGTGTAGTCATAGGTGATGTGTTGGGGTGGGGGGGTGATTTCTCGCCTTCTGTGTCTCTGGTGGGCCCATGCGCCTTATAGTAAAAATCTCTCTTAAAAAAGAAAATAAAAATTATAAATCTGGCAGAAGGCAACAGCCGAGGACCTTTTTTTTTTTTTTTTCCAAGAGATTTTTTTGCTATAGGGCACATGCACTTGCCAGAGATATAGAGAGAAACAGAGAAACAGAAAGTGAGAAATCACCTCCCAGGGGGAATAGCCATGTTGTAATCCCTTCTTCAATTTCTTCTCGGGATTTTGGTCACACACACACACATGTGCCTTGTGTGAGTTCCAAGCCACCGGGTCTGGGACTTGAACTATAGTCAACTACATGGAACCAATGATGTAAACATTACTGCATCCGTTGGTCCCTGCTGGGGCCTTTTTGAGCCACTCCTCTGTCTGGTCAGGCCTGTTACTCCCTCTAGATAGTGTACTTTTACTTGGTAAACTACCTTTTCATTACACTGTTTATGTGTTTTGTGCAGTTATTTGTCTCAAACACCAAGAACATGGATGGTATCACAGAAGCCATCCTGCAACAATTTCAAAAAATAAAGAAGGTTCTAAAAGAAGACTATAGACATTTTGACAGAACCTGAAGAGGTGCAAGGGCAGATCAAATTCAAATCAACTAAAGAAACACGATCTGAACTGAGACCAGAGTTACCACTTGTCGACAGAAAAAAGAACCAACTGTAAAATTAATAATTAATGTGGTTTATTTCCAAGCCAACTGTGTGACCTAGGCCAGAGAAGAGGCACACATGCCTTTTCTCGGGGTGATCATGTACATAGGTTCCTTTTATTTGCTTTTGAGATTGACAGACAACATTTCGTGAAGAGATTTTTCCATTGGTCTGGTCCAAAAAGGCGGGACATGTAGAAGCAGGGCTTGTAGGTTATAGGTGAGTTCCACAATTTCTAGGTCGGTGATTGGAAAGGAATATCTGTGTCTTTGGAAGAGATTAGTTAAACAAAGGCTTAATCTACATCTTAAGGAAAGGGAAGTACTGTGTCTTGGGAAGAAATAAGCAAAAGAATACACTGTAATCAGTTGAAATATACATCTCAAAGATACTATGCCAGGGACAGGAGGTAGGAAGAATCCTGTTAATAGAAAATAAATGGTCTGTTAATGTTTATGGGCATGACTTCCCCAGTCCCTTTTGGAAAAGATTTTTGAAAAATAGGAAAAGTAGTCAGACTTCTGTCCACACACTCAAGAAACAGTCTGCAATTTAATTTCAGCCAATAGTTCTTGCTAAAATTAAGGGCAAAAATACTCAGTGGAGAACAGTAACAGAATTCCCACAACTTAACATTCTTGGTAGTAAAGGGACAATAAAAACTTAACCAAAAGACACTGAAGAAACAAACAAAAAAGTGACATTCTCAATTATGAGGAATGTTAATTGAGTTTGAAACTGAGATAAACAAGATTTTGACACTAACAGACAAACATCTTAAAAGAAGTTTTTTATAATTATCTCAATGAAACTTGGTTCAGTGAATAAAAACTCAGCTAAGAAATGTCAAATGTGAGCAGAAGAATAGATACAACAAAAAGGAACCAAACAGATATTCTTGAACCAAAAAATATTACTTATAAAGGAACAAGAAAGACTTGGATTACATAAAAGATCAAGGCCATTCTGCAAGGCTTTTGTCCTTGCAGAAAAACTTGTTTAGGTCACATAACAATAACATGCAAATGAAATGGTGTTTCAGCATGCAGTGAGAAGTATTCTGAAAAGTTCATGCTCAGTAATCTTCTGTCAAAAGAAAACTAACATCAAAGTTTTCTCTTACTAATTTGAGTTTTGAAGATATTGAATAAAATAGAAGTGCTGTTAGAAAGGGTGAAAAATGTTATTGAACAAGATTAAAGAGAAGAGATGATGAAGCAGTTCCGTTCTCTCATTAGTTATATTTTAAAATTCAACTCTGAATGTATATATGTGAAGGATGTGTACTTACAATAAAAAAAAATCAAGAAGAATCTGAATTTCAGAAATCAAAAGTAAAGTCTCATCAACTCATATGATGAGCATACTTTTAAAATAACAAAAAGGGAGATATAGTTTATGAGACTTTAGAGGGTAGATGATTTGTACTAGGTCTGAAACAGGGGATTTTTAAGTGGTATGAATATCAAGTAAATTGTCCTAGAAGAGTAATAAAATTAGTTTCATCCTTCAAGATCAGTACTCATGTATTAACTGTCAAATATTTTAAAAGTACTTAACTTCCATATTTTCAAAGTTATAATTGTAGTTTTTTAATCATTAAAACTGATCGTATGATTTGGTATGTTTTTTGTTTGTTTGTTTGTTTTGTTTTTCCCATAGGGCATGTGTGCTGACCAGAGATGGGGGTGTGGGGATGTGGGGTGTGGGGATGTGGGGGTGTGGTGTGGGAGTGAGAAATCATCTCCCAGGGGAGATAGCCAGGCAGCAAGCACTCCCTTCTCCTCTGGATTTTCCACGTGCATACAACTCAGCATGATTTTCAAGTGGCCAGATTTTGAGACTTAAGCTACTCAGTTGACCATGTGAGATCCAGCACCTTAACCTCCACACCACCTGCTGGACCCTGTAGACATATTCTGAAGTATACCTATATCTATGGCATAATTTCTTTAGCAGTCTTCACTTGATGATTACTGAGGTTTTTTTTTTTTAAGAGGTTTTTACCTTAAGACACATGTGCTCATCAGAGAGACAGACAGACAGAGATAGTGAGGGGAAAAGTGAGAAATCACCCACCAAGGGAAAAACGGCCATGCTGCAATTCCTCCTCCTCTATTCTCCTCCCAGGATCTTGGACACACATGCACATGCGCTCAGCGTAATTTTCAAGCCACCGAGTCCGAGGCTCAAACCATGGTTGGCCACATGGGAGTCCAGCAATGTAACTGCTACCTCAGCTGACCCCAAGTTATTGAATTTTTAACTCCACAACATGGGAAAATAAAAGTTTCCTTGGTTCTCAGTGCTCCTACAAAAACTTTAGCATTTTCACACAGTTGGAGAATTATATCTGTAGCCATTTGTCTTGTTAATGCTCTAATAATTTGAAAAGATAATAAAACTCCTCTTAGTTCCTAAGAAAGGCAAAACATTACACCTAAGATTAGATTTCTAACTTAAGTGCTAGGAGGTGAGGGACACTGGACAGCTACTTCCCCAAATATCTGTATGTCTAAAGAAAGGAAGTATCATAGTTTCCAGATATCTTTATATCTGAAAGAGGAGGTGGGCTGTCCCCTGGATAAATTTTATTTACATACCAGAAAGGACTCAAGCCTTTTGTGGTTCCAAGAAGTTTCTTTTACATGAGGAAAAAAAGTATCTGCCTTCTTCTCCTTTTTAAAGGAAGAGGAATCTTTTCTCCTCAACCTCACCAGTGGAGTGCTCTACAACTTGTATAGAATGTTTGCTCTGGCTCTTACAGCATTGCCTTAGGAGTAAATGACAGAGCAAAGGGGATCAGTACACTTACCTACCGTAAAGTAATTAATAATAAATCTGTCTCTGATCCAGAACACATTCTTTTATATATTCAGTATAAAATTAATAAATATGTTAAAAGTTCAATCAATAAACATTGTCAAAATATCGCCCGAAATGATATCAAAGTAATTTTCTACCAAAATAACAAATAAATATATAAACACAGAATGTAATTAATTTAATTAAGATATATTTAACTACTATGTTAAGTAAAAACTGATGTCACATTTTTATTTTTATTTTTATTTTTTATCTTTTTGCTGGAGGACACTTGTACTCACCAGAGACAGACAGACAGAATGATAGAGAAAGGGAAAGTGAGAAAGCACCCCCATGGACATGATCCCATTGCAATTCCTTCTCCTCCTCCTCTCCCTCCTCTCAGGATTTTGAACATTCCTGTACATGCGCCTTGCATGTTTTCCAAGCCAACAGATTCAAGACTTGAATTATGTAGGACCATGTGGAATTCAGCCTCCTTAACCACAGGACTATAGACTGACCCATTTTTATTATTATTATTTTTTTGAGAGGTTTTTGCTATAGGGCACATACACTCGCCAGACAGACAGAGAGAGACAGAAAGACAGGAAGCGAGAAATCACCCCCCAGGGGAGATGGCCACACCACAATCCCTTCTCCTCCATCCTCCTCTCGGGATCTTGGGCACGCACACACACGTGCCCGGCTTGAGTTTAAGCCACTGGGTCCGGGATTCAAACCGCAGTCGACTACATGGGCGTACAACCAACATAGCCAATATGCTAACTGCTGGTCCCAATTTTGTTTGTATTTTCTAAAACAAAAACTAATACGACAGCTTTAACCCTGTGACGATGCTATTTCATCAAAATCACTTTATTCAGATGAATTTACTATTGCAATAGTAACTTTTGACTACTTTATCATTTAGAATATTTTTTTGTTGTGGGTATGTTAATGTTATTTGTTCACTTTATCTCCACCTAATTCTTTTTCAATTAAGATAAATTTTAGATTTGTGAAAGTCATTTTTGCATTAATTAATGTCATTTTATTAAAATTTACTAAAGGTCAATGTACATGATTATACACACATATATTCCAGGCAACTGGACAAATGAGCTTTTTATATTTTCCTTAAAGTCTATGACGGGGAGAAAAATATTTTGATTATTTTCAAGGCAGTAGAATAATTGGTCTATTATTTAATTCTTTTTAATTGATGGAAACGGTCATTTAACTTTTACTCTCTAGATTTCTTTCTGTACAGAATCACAGACATCCTGACATTACTAGTTTTTCTTGTAACTCATGGGATTTGAATTAGTAAGGGAAACATCAGCTTTTGAAAAGCTATTTTCTTCATTTCCATCCCAACTACTTCTGTGCTCTCTCTCAATCTATTTCTCTCCAAAGGCAGTAATGGGTGACGTTTTCCAGAATTTCCTTTAATTTTCCTGTTACTGACTTTGTAAACTGTCATAGGACTGATACTACCCAACACTGAGAGATGTGTTAATGCACTTTTCTATCACTATCTTTCTTGTCTACTACTCTATCAGTATACTTCTGAGATGCTGGCACTTTTTTAAAAAGAAGTATTTATTTAATTTTATTTATTCTTTAATTTATTTTTATTTGACCAGACACACACATGTGTGTGCGTACACACACACACACACACACACACACACACACAAACACAAAGCAAACCACCAGGTTCAGGACTTGAATCATGCATGGTTGGCCATGTGAGAGTGTCCAGTGCCTTAACCACCACACCACCTGCTGGTCCCTGATGTTGGCATTTTTTAAAAACATAAGTATAATAACTTTTTAATGGAAGAGATTTTGTTAGTTGACAACATTTTACCCCAGATGTGTCCCCAGAAAGGTTTTGTTTTATTGGTTGGGATTCTTGTGTTTTTCTTTTCTTTTCTTTTTTAAAGAATTATTTTATTTTAACTTTATTCATTTATTATAATTTTACCAGAGAGGAACAGAGTGAGAGCGAGAGAAAGAAAAAGTGAGAAAGCAAGCTGCCAGTTTCGGGACTCGAACCATGGTTGGCCATATGGTAGTCTAGTGCCTCTAACCACCAGATTACTTGCTGGCCCCGAGTTTCTTATGTTTTTCTAACTTAATTAATTTCTCTCCTGTGCCTCAGATTTTTCAGGTTTTTGATGTTGTATTGTACGGTTTTTCCTTATTTTTCCTTTTTATTCTCCATTGAGGTCCAAGCCAACCTCCTCTATATCCTTCCACCTCCTCACAGAATGATACAGATTAAGTTCTAGGACTTACTCTCATTATGGTTTTAGATCTATGAAATTTGGGTCAATGCGGGGGAAGGAAAGGGAATGAGAAAAGAAACTCTTCTAAGGTTTCTGATCTCAACCTGTGTTGTAAACCTTACAAAACCAAGGAAATAAAATCCAAGTGTTCAGCATCAGAGAAATGCCTTATGGGAGAGTAACTTCTGTCTTCCAGAAACAGAAGTTTCTGGGTCTAGATATATCTTAGTTTAGCCTGGTTCTCCCTCCCCATACCCTACATGGATGTGGGGAGGGGAACTGCTTTTTATTTTCAAGGCTATTGTGTATGCATATAAGTGTGTGTCTGTGTTTATGTGTCTGTGTGTGTGCACTTATTTAGCATTTTTTACCTGATGGAAGACTGAATAACTTGGTCCACTACCACATGAATGAGAATAGAAGTTGGTGTTCTTTTTAAGTAGTTCTCAGAAAATTATAAAAAACGTTTGAAATAATGGACAGAAAGTGGTAGGAAGACATTCATCTTAAAATTGTGTAGCAGGCTACGTGAAGAAATAAGAATAGGGATATTAAGAAGAGTCTACATAATGAGAAAGGAAAAATCAGAAATGTTAAAGAGAGCATAATTAATGGAATGTAAAAAAAAAATGAGTCTATGAAAAGAATAATGAACCTGCTGGGTATTAAACCAGGAGAATGACGTGGTCCAGAATAAATGAATGACAGAAACCTGAGGTTATATAACAATAATGTCAAACTGTATAGACATTTTCATTATCAACTAGTTAACTGGTTCAGCAAATATGTATTGCACTATTATTGTTACATTTTGAGTTGTAAAGAAAAATTAGATAGATTCCCTATTCTCAAAGAGTTTAGAGCTAATAGATAAAACATAAACCAATGTGTGGTACCAGCAGTTAGCGTAATGGCCATGTCGCTGGACTCCCATGTAGTTGACCGTGGTCCGAGTCCTGGACCAGGCGGCTTAAACTCATGCCGGGCACGTGTGAGTGCGTGCCCAAGATCCTGAGAGGAGAATGGAGGGGAAGGGATTGTGGTGAGGCCATCCCCCCTGGGGGTGATTTCTTGCTTTCTGTCTCTCTGTCTCTCTCTGTCTTTCTGGCAAGTGCATGTGCCCTATAGCAAAAACCTCTCCAAAAAAAAAAAAAAAGTAAACCAATGTGCATGTAAATAAGCTAAAGCATTATTATTCCTGTAATAAATGTTTGGACCTAATACAAGAGAAAAGTTTATTACCAATATTTTCTGTTATTTGGTCTTGAGGTTAGAAGTTATGAAATAGATTTATGAAGCAGCTAGGAAACCTAAAATTGGAATTATGTCAAGAGTGTCAAAGGCTAAATGAATTTCATTAACTTAGTTGTAGAAAGTCACTGAAGACCTTTAAAGAAAATGTTTCTGGCCAGGAAGAGACAAGTTAATTTAAAGAAGTGAATAAAATAGAGAGTTGGTTGAAGAGGGGTTAATCAAGCGTTTTATCGCTATGAATTTACATGGTATTATCTACCTGAATATAAATGTGACTAACTGTTTTTTACTGACCAAATTAATTTTTTAATCAACTACATGTGCAGGCCTAGGATACAAATACATCTCTGGTATTATGTCTACAGATTGTCAAAATAGTGTGAAACACTTTTTGCTTTCTAAATCATAAACTTGGCATGTCTTACAAGCATCCTCCTACATGCAATAAAGGAAGAAACAAACTGTGTTAAGAATACATTTGGATATAAATATTTGTGTCTGATATTATCAGCCATGTACATACATCAATTAAAATATTTATGCCATCTTATATATAATTTATTCAATGAAAATCAATCTAAAATGTACTAAGAAAAAAAATATGTACCTACTAAAGCAGCTGTTAGAGCATAAAATGTCAGGATGGGAACAGTGACATAGTCACTGTCTTGAAATTTGGTGTAAAAAATATGGCTTTGAATCCTGAATCTAACATTTAATTCCTTTGTTACCTTTTGTTTATTTATTTAGTCGCCAGAGAATGCATGTGCTCCTGCATGAACAGAAACACATCTGTGTGTTTTTAAAACCTGTATGGCCCAGATTCAAACTGTGCTCGGCCATGGTATATCTGCTCCCTTAAACACTAGGTCACAGGACTGGTCCTGAAATTAATTGTTTATTTTCTTTTTTCATTACATAGCATTTATTTTTTATTTATTTGTTTTTAAATTTTATTTATTAATTCATTTATTTTAACTTGACCAGACACACACACACACACACACACACACACACACACACACAGAAAAAGAGAGAGAGAGACAGAGAAAGCGAGAAAGTTTCCAGTCCGGAGACTTGACCCATGGTCAGCCATGTGGGAGTGTCCAGTGCCTTAACCACCATGCTACCTGCTGTTGACATTACATAACATTTAGATGTGCAGTAATTTCATTCTTCTTCCTCTATTGAGGGATATTTTTCTTTTTGCTTGTTTTATTTCTTTTTATTTATGTTATACATTCAATCAGTATACATCGCTACAACCCGTAAGGTGAATTTACTCAATATGAATACACCTCACACCAGTTCAGTTGAGGATATTATACACATTATCATCAACAGATAATCATCCATTTATGTGTACCATAAATGCCTTGCCTCTCTATTTTCCTCCTTAATTTCTTTCCTGACACTCGCCCCCTTTTCCTGCCCTCTTCCCACACTATCTCCAGTATCCATAATCATTTTCCATGCTTCTATATCCTCTAATCTTTCAGTTTCCACCACAGAGTAAAGACAGTTGGTATATATTAAATGGAGACGTACAATATCTCTCTTTTATAGCCTGGCTTGCTTCACTCAGAAGTTAATCTTCCATATTCATCCACATTCTAGCAAATGGCAGGATCTTGATTTTTTTGTTTGTTTGTTTGTTTGTTTTATGGCTGAATAGTATTCCATAGAGTATATGAGCCACGATATTCCAATCCATTCTTTTTTTGGGGGGGAGAGGGTTTTTTTTGCTATAGGGCGCATACGCTCACCAGAAAGACAGAGACAGACAGAAAGACAGAAAGCGAGAAATCACCCCCCAGGGGTATGGTCACACCACAATCCCTTCTCCTCCCTTCTTCTCTCAGGATCTTGGGCATGCACGCACACGCGTCCTGCATTAGTTTAAGCCACTGGGTCCGGAACACGAACCGCGGTCGACTACATGGGAGTCCAGCGACATAGCCATTACACTAAGTGCTGGTCCCCCAATCCATTCTTCTGTTCATGGATATTTGCGTTGGTTCCATGTCTTAGCTATTGTGAATAATGCCACAGTAAACATAGATGTGCAAACACTTTTCAGATTGAGTGTTTTCCTGTCCTTTAGGTACATACTCAGGAGTGGAATTGTTGGATCTTATAGTAGCTCTATTTGTAGATCTTAGAGGAATGTCCATGTTGTTTTCCACAGTGGCTGGACCAATTTACATTCCCACCAGCATTATAGAAGAGTTCCCTTTTCACATCTCTGCCAGCTCTTACCAATTGTTTTTTTAAATCTTAGCCATTCTGACTAGGGTTAGGTTGCCATTGTGATAGGGTTAGGTGGTATCTCATTGTGGTTTTGATCTGCATCTCCCTTATGATGAGGGATGTTGCCCATTTTTCTCACACTTTTTGGCTGTTTGTATGTCTTCCTTAGAGAGTTGTTTGTTCAGCTCATTTTCTCATCTGTTAATTGGCATTGTCATTTTTTTTCAAGGAAATTACTTGAATTCCCTATGTATTCAGGTAATCAGTCCCTTATCTGAGGCATAATTTACAAATATATACTTCCACTCTGGGGGTAGTCGATTCACACAAATTTTCATGGGAACCTTTGGGTCTTCTATGTATATAATCATGTCATCTGCAAAGAGATAATTTCACCTTTCCCTATTTGAATGCCATTTATTTTATTCTCTTTTCTAATTGCACTGGCTAGGATTTCCAGCACTATACTGAAAAGTAGTGAAGAGGGACCAGCATTTAGTGTAATGGCCATGTCACTGAACTCCCATGCAGTCGACTGCAGCTCGAGTCCTGGACCTGGTAGCTTAAACTCACATGAGGCACGTGTGCGTGTGTGCTTAAGATCCCCAGAGGAGAATGGAGGAGAAGGGATTGCGGCGTGACCATCTCCCCATAGGGAGTGATTTCTCGCTTTCTTTCTTCCTGTCTCTCTCTGTCTTTCTGGCAAGCGCACAAGCCCTACAGCAAAAACCTCTAAAAAAAGAAAAGTAGTGAAGAAACAGGGCAGGCTTGTCTTGGTCCAGATTTTAGTTGAAAAGCTTTTGGCTTTTCCCCATTCAATATGATGCTATGTATAGGTTTTTCACAGATGACTTTCCTTGTGTTGAGAAATGACCATTTTATGTCAATTTTGCTGAGAGTCTTAGTCATGAATGGACATTGTATTTTATTGAATGCTTTTCTCCATTGATTGATATAATCTTATTTTTTTTCTTATTTTTCTGTTAATGTGGTGTATTACATTTATGGTCATGCATATGTTGAACCACCTTGCATTCCTTGAATAAAGCCTACCAGGTTGTTACTTATTTATTCCTTTATTTTTTTAATTTTAATTTGACAAGAAAAGGACAGAGAGAAAGACAGAGAGAGAAAGCAAGCTTCCAGGGCCGGGACTCTTAACTATGATCAGTCATGTGGGAGTCCAGAACCCTTAACCACCATGGTACCAGCCAGCCCCTGTAAAATTTTTTTATACGTTGTTGGATATGATCTTCTAGTATCTTGTTGAGAGTTTTTGCATTTATATTGATCAGAGATATTGGTCTGTAGTTGTCTTTATTTGTTTTGGGGATGAGGGTGATGGAGTCTTCATAAAATTACTTTGTGAAGATTCTTTCTTTTGGATCTTTAGAAATAATTTGTAAAGCATGGGGGTTAACTCTTTTTTGAAAGCTTTGTAGAATTCAGAAGTAAAGCCATGAGGACCTGAGCTTTTCTTTGTTGGGAGGGAGGTTGTTTATTATTGATTAAATCTGATTGCTTGTTGTGGGTCTATCAGCCTTTCTATGTCTTCCTGATTTACTCTCAGTAGATTTTATGTGTCTAGGAATTTGTCCATCTTACCTAGTTTTCTTGCTTGTTGGTGTAGTCACTCATAATATTCTCTTAATGATGTTTTGTATTTCTCTTACATCTCTTGTACTATTGTCTGTTTCATTCAAATTTTATTTATTTGGTTACTTTCTCTTTTCTTTTTAATCAGTCTAGCTAATGATGTCCCAATTTTGTTTATCTTTTCAAAGAATCAGCTTTTGGTTTAATTTATTTTTTGTAAAGTTAGCTTATTTTCAATTTTACTTATTTCTGCTCAAATTCTTATAATTTTTCTCCTGGCGTTATTTAGATTTTGTTTTGTTTAGTTTTTTCCCAATTCTCTGAGCCATGATGTTAGGTTGTCACCTTTCCATCTTTTTCCTTTGCAAAGTAATTGCCATGAACTTCCCTTTTATGCCTGCTTTTGCAGTGTCCCACAGATTATGGAAACTCATGCACTTATTATCATTGGGTTCAATAAATATTTTGATTTCACTTTTAATTTATTTAGTAATTGTGAAGTCATTCAGGAGTAGGTTGCTTAGTTTTCATATGTCTGTGTATTTTCAATATATTTTTTCTGAAATTAATATCAAGTTTAATTACATCACGGTCAGAGATGATGCTGGATATAGTTTCAATGCCTTTGAATATGTATATACTCTGTAATGCTGTCTTTCGTGGAATTGAAGAGATCTTTTTGCTACTTTTTGGCAAAATGTATATATATTGGTGCTCAAAAGTCTTCCAAATTGTTCTATATATTTTTTTGTCATAAGACTAAGGGACTCAAAGGTAATTTTATTTCCCAAATTTAGAAGAGTTGATACCCCTAACTGTCTAAGTAGCTAAGCAAAAATAGTTTTTCCAGAAATAAAAGTAATTTATGAATTAGAGAAAATATGTGATATGCTTTCAATATAATCTACTAAATGAAATTTCTTCAGTGCTGTCAATCAAATAAAATGGAGCATGCAATTTATAATTATAATTATTTGTCCTAAAATGCAGCTTTAATAGCATTTATAATTAACTATAGTTCATTAACATGATGGAGCTGAATGCATGAATTTTAGTGAAATCCACTATGTAAAATACACATATGGAAATATCTTATTTGGGTTAGTTCACATAGTAAAAAGTTAAAAATAGTTTATAAGATTTTCCAAAATAACTTGACATAATCAATATTTTATCACAAATAAACCTCTAGTAATTATCTAGACATGTTACTATCTAAAAGAAAAATAATTCTACTAAAATTACATTAAGGGGACAGCAGGTAGTATGGTGGTTAAGGGTGTTGGACTCACAGATGGCCCACTGCAGTTTGAGTCCTGGATGTGATAGCGTGCTTTCTCACTTTCTCTCTCTCTCTTTCTCTCTCTGTGTCCCTCTCTGGTCAAAATAAAATAAATAAATTAATAAAGATAAATAATAAATAAAGTTAAATAAAAAATAAATAAAAAGTGTGCATTAAATTAAAAATTTCATGTTTCATATGCATATCTAGGAAAAAGTCACAGAAACAAAAATTAAAAAAAAGCATTCCTAGATTCTATTGGGTCATCAGAGAGGTCATGATATATTTTTCTATGCAAAATGCATCATGACTTTTCTAAAGATCCAATATTTAAATCTTGATTTATCCATATTAGAAAATTTTACATAGTTCCATTTCTAGGTCTTACAATAGGTCTTATATTATTACTAAAGTCCAAAACTTTTTTGTTTTAATTTCACATTCTTAGGAGAAATATAAAACTATCTCAATTGGGCAGAAATAATTTAAAAATGATGGGAATGTACTAATAAAAGTGAGAAATTAGGAGAATCTTATAATCAATCAACAATATTAAGCAATTTTATTTAACAACCCTATATTTTGTTATTTAACTATTTGAATATCATAAAATATATATATATTAAAAATATAATTTATCTATGTGGTCTTAGTTAAATGTAATGCTGTCATTCAGAGGGTACAATAGTAATACACTTTAGTTTCAAATTTTGGAAAAAATGACAGAATGTTAAAGCTTTTCATTATGATTTTCATTATAAAAACAGAGTTTTTTAGTCTAAAAATTAGGCTAAAATCATTGAATCTGTGTTATGTTTAGAGTATGCAGAAATTATAATGTAATAGACTCATTGATGCATCTTGATCTTGGACCAAACTAGGAACATGCTATTAAAATATACAAAAATAAATATTATCACAATTCATCTTAATCACATTATTTCATTGAGACTGCATATGTAGAAAAAGGCCAAGGTCCACATATTACTCAGGGTTTTTCATAGAAACACGACCAACATATATGCATATGTATAGAGACATTTGTTTTAAGGAATTGGTCCAATTATAGAAGCTGGTAAGTCTAAACTTTCAGGGTGAGTGAGCAGGCTGGAGACCCAGAGAAAAGCTAATGTAGTGGTTCAGTTCAAAAGGTATCAGGCCAAGATCCAGGAGAGAGCTGATGCTGCAGTTCAAGTCCTACAGCTATCAAGTGGGAGACCTAGAAAAGAACCTATATTTCAAATCTAATTCCCAAGGCTGCCTGCTGCAGAATTTCCTTTTGCTCAGGGGAGGTTAGCCTTTTCTACACAAGTTTTAACATTTTGGAAGAGAGCCACTTGTATTATGGAGACAATCTGTTTTGCTCAATGTTCACTTATTTAAATGTTAATCTCATTTAAAAACACCCTCATATAAACATCTAGAATAATGTTTGATCAAATATCTGGGAAATGTGGCCCAACCAAATTAACATATAAAATTAACAGTTAACAGTCAGTGTGTGACACAGGTCAATCACTACAAAGTAAATGTTTCTATTGTATGTCATGTTATTTTCTGTAGCCTTTCTACACATTTTCTTCATTCCAAAATATAGCTGTTTTTATTCCTTCCCATATTTCTACCTCTATTACATAGTTTCTTTTTGCAATTGTCATTTTCTTGATTTTTGCCTATGTATGTCATTCCTTGTAACATAGTTCAAGACTCACTTTAGACATGTGAATGTATGTGACAAGCTTAACCCATTTCTGACCATTTCTTAGATACATTTCTGTAATTCATAATCTAATAATTCAATTACATATATTTTTTTAAGTTTTTGCAATAGAGCATATGCACTCATGGAAGAAACTCAGAAAATAAGCGGGAAAGTGAGCAATCACCTCCCGGGGGATGGATATGCCACAGTTCCTTCTCCTTCATTCTCCTTTTGGGATTTTAGGCAAGCACACACTCAAACTCAGTGTGATTTACAAGCTGCCAGGTCTGGGACTCAAATTGCACTTGCCATATGTGAGTCCAGTGGTTTAACCACTATACCACCTGCTGGACCCTATTTCTTTTTATTCCTGACATCTTATCATGCAAAATAGACTACACTTAGTATATATTAGTAGAAAAAAAATCAGACTCACTCCTTAAAGTTCCTTTTAAGTTCACACAAAAATAGCACAGAGATGATATATAAAATCTTTAAAGAAATAATTATTGATTAAATTTTATTATCAATATTATTTTTTTAACTTACTATAGGGCACATGAACTCACCAGAGAGATACAGAGAAACAGAGAGGGATAGTGAGAAAACAAGCTGCCAGGTCCTGTACTCGATTCATGGTAGATCATGTGGGAGCTCAGCATCTTAATCATCACTCCACTTGCTGACCCCAACACATAGAATCTTTTGTGTAATTATTTTTGAATGAAGCCTCAAAAAAGTTTGTGTTAAGAAGCTAGATGTTTAGGAACCAGATGGTGGTACAGAGGTAAGGAAGTTGACCCAAAGGACAGTCCCTGGGCTCCAGTCCTAGGACTTGGTTGAGCAGGGCAGGAATGTGCATGCATCTGTGATCTTGACTCACTGTCAATGGGGGTAAATAGCAGAATAAGAACCCTGTGGGAGATGTCTATCTCTCTGTTTCTCTGTCTCTCTCTCTCTCTCATGAAAAAAAAAAAAGAATAAAACTAAAAAAAAAAAGCTAGACATTTAAAATAGCCTCAAAATTTATGTGTAACATCTATCATAGATCTCTCCCTTCTTCATTGAAATTCTCTTCTTTCTTGTTTATGCATGCTAAACATAATCAGGTGTATAAAACTAATATTGAAATTCAACTTGACTCAAATAGTTCATACATCTGCATGTTTTAATAACCGAGTAGTATGTAATTAACACCTTATATAAAACTTACTGCTTACACTATTTATACCAATTGGATATAACAAATAATCATATTTTAAAAAGAATTTTTCATTTAACTATTTATTTATTTAAATTTGACCAGAGAGGGACAGAAGGAGAGAGAGAGGAAGCGAGAAAGCAAGCCACCAGATTCAGGACTCGAACCCTGGTCGGCCATGTGGGAGTCCAGCATTAATAACTACCAGACCACCTTAGAGCCCCAATAATCATTATTTTTATAATATATTGATAGCTTACTTTTATCTAATGTAATCTAAACAGTGCAAGCATTTCATTTGATAGGATTTACTTAATGCTCTCTTTTATGATTCAATCATAAAATTATTTCTACCCGATTGAGATGACTTTATATTTCTCCTAAGAAAGTGAAATTAAAAAAAAAAAAAAAAGGCTGGGGAATTAGCAATAGTACAAATCCTTGAAAGAAAGACCTAGAAATGTTTCTCTCTGGTGAACACATGTGCCCTATGACAAATTAAAAAAAAAGGGGGGGGGGGCAGCAGATGGCATAATGGTTATGTCACTGGACTCCCGCATGGTCCACCGTGGGTTGAATCTTGCCCAGTGACTTAAATCTCACCCTGGGTGCGTGTGTGTAGGAAAATTGAGGAGAAGGGATTGTGGCATGGTCATCCCCTCTGCGGGGGAGGGGGGGATTTCTCACTTTTCCTCTCATTGTCTCTGTCTCTTTCTCTCTCTCCAGAGAGTACATGAGCCCTAAGAAAAAGAACTCTAAAAAATAATTAAACAATAAAGATGTACAGATTTAAATTTTTTTAATCAAAATAAACTCACATTTTAATTCCATTTTCTATTAACTTTTTGAAGTATCCTCATATACATAAAGTATACATGCATATATATACATTATACATATATACATACATACACATATGCTACATACATATATATACATTATACATATATACATACATACATACATATGCCATATATATATATACATACATACATACACACACACACACACATATACCTAACTACATACACACAGAAAGATATATACACACACACACATATATACCTAACTTTTTACACACAGAAAGATATATACACACACATAAAAGTGGCAAAGAGACACTCAGAGTTTATATACATTATACATATATACATACATACATACATATGCCATATATATATATACATACATACATACACACACACACACACATATACCTAACTACATACACACAGAAAGATATATACACACACACACATATATACCTAACTTTTTACACACAGAAAGATATATACACACACATAAAAGTGGCAAAGAGACACTCAGAGTTAAAATTCTGAACATTAATTTGAACTTAAAATTTTTTTGAATTCATTAAACTATATAACATCAAAATAAATGTGTTGCTACCTTTTTTTTCTAATAGGAGTCTAAGCAAAATATTCTTTTTTTTTTTGGAGAGGTTTTCGCTCTAGGGCGCGTGCGCTCGCCAGACAGACAGAGAGAGACATAGAGACAGAAAGCGAGAAATCACCCCCCAGAGGGGATGGTCACGCCACAATCCCTTCTCCTCCATTCTCCTCTCGGGATCTTGGGCACGCACGCACACGTGCCCAGCGTGAGTTTTAAGCCACCGGGTCCGGGACGTGAACCACGGTCGACTACATGGGAATCCAGCGACATAGTCATTACGCTAACTGCTGGTTCCCAGCAAAATATTCTTTTTGAGAAAATATTTAAACTTCAATAATTGTAAATCAAGATTGTATTAACATAAGTAGAAATTTAACCTGAAAAGTTCATATTAATTCCCTATACAAAGGATAAATCTGTGGTTAATTTTAAATTATATGTATCCAGTATATATTTTTTTAAAAAACCCACTTTTGTACTAGAACTTCATTTTTCCTTTCTTAAATGTGAAAAAAATAATCCTACCTTCTCAAGTCACTTGGTAAATGAAACATTCTCAATACGTACATATTGACTGGTTTATTGTTAGTCCTTTCAATATTAATGATTAATGTTTATTAGTTTATTTTTAAATGATACTATTAAATTACAAGGTCAATAATTATGCTGTATCTGGATAAATGAGTCCAATATTGTTTCAAAAACAAGCCTTTTAAATTTTTATTTTGCCAGAGAGCATTTGAGTTCATTGGAGGTAGACAAGAGATAGACAGAGACAGGGAAAGTGAAAAAGTACCCACCATGAGGCATGGTCACAAAGCAAACCCTTCTACCATTGTCTCTCCTTTTAAAATTTGTGGCATGCACACACGTGTCCAAGTGTTTCTCAAGGCACTGGGTCTAGGACTCAAGTCATGAAGTTGTCATGTGGGATACAGCTGCTTTAACCACCATGCTATAGTGGCCCTGTTCTAGTTCTTGTTTTTGTTTTCATTGCCAGGGGGCACATGTGCTCACCAGAGGGAAACATAAATATTAGGTTGTCAGAAAACTCATGACATATTTTTTCTTTTTTTCTATGCAAAAATGTATCATGACTTTTTAGACAGCCCAGTAGAACAAAGTAACTTTTAAGTAGGACATGGTCATGCCACGATTTCATCTCTTCCATTTCTCCATCCTGTTGATTTGGGCCACATACAGGTACCCAGTATTTCAAGCTATCTGGGATGAAATTCTTTTTTAAATAATGAATGAATCAATCAATGAAAGAATTATTTTTAAAATTTGCTTACCAGAAAGAAATAGATAGAAGAAAAGCGAGAAAGCAAACTGCCAGGTCTAGGACTCAAATCATGGTCAGTCATGTAAGAGTGTAACACCTTAACCACTATGCTACTTGCTGGGCCCTTTGGTGGAAATTCTAACCCAGGTCAATCACACTGGAGCCAACTATCTTAACCACTAGTCTACAGGGCTAATTCTCTTTGTTTCTTTTAATGGTTCATGAGTTTATGCATGATGAAAAAATCATTCAATTAGGAGTTACAATTAGGAGCTTTGTGTTTACCTGGAAAATAAATCAGAATAGATCATCTGTGATTTATCTGAGACAGCTGGGACTCGAAAGTTATTGAAATTAATAATTTGCTGGATTTCTGGAAAAATGACAAAATGCTTCATATATTATCTAACATTTCCAAGGGATTGTGGATAACATCCTATAAACAAACCTATTCACTTTTCTGCTCCTTTTTTCTTCCCTGCCAGATGTATTAGAAAAAGAAGCTTCTAAGGCACCAGAAAATTTTAGAACTCAAAAGTTTGGGTAAAGAATATTGAACAGATTATGATAATAAATATAATTCAGAAAAGACTTCATAGATTAAGTCATATTTTAAAATAACACACAGTGAATTGGATATTGATAACAGAATATGAGAAGAACAGATGCTACTATAATTTCTTTAGTACAAAAATGTGGGAAAAACATCTGGAAAAAGTTAGAAACATGCATTTGTTTATAATCTTGTAATGATTTTTCTCAATAGTAATAAAGATTATTAAGGAATATTTAAATATTAAAAATATATCAGGACCAGCATATGGTATAATGATTATGTTGTTGGACTCCCATGTAGTTGACCGTGGTTTTGAGTCCCAGGCTTACCAGCTTAAAACTCATGCCGGGTACATGTGCATGCATGCCCAAAATGCCAAGAGGAGAAAAGTGATTTGGTGACTGCAGTTTGTATCTTCAGCCTACAATACGCCAGGCATGCATGCAAGAGTCATGCATACATAAACTTCTTCATGAATAAATATTTTTTAATATGCATTTGTATAATTAAAAGGCCAATTAGAGAGCAGCAGATAGCATAATGGTTAAGTCACAGGACTCCTACTAGTCTACTGTGCTTTGATTACAGAATCTGGTGGCCTAAACTCATACTGGGAAGCGTGTGTATGCCCAAAGTCCTGAGAGAATGGAGGAGAAGGGATTGTGGCATGGCCATTACCCCTGAGGAATGATTTCTCACTTTCTGTTTCTCTTTCTCTCTGTGAGCACAAGTATCCTATAGCAAAAATCTCTCACACACAAAAAATGGCTAATTAATACTCGTTAGATTATTATTTTAAAAATGTCCAATGATGGATAATTTAATCATATTTGAGAAGTGTGGGTTTTTTTTTAACTTTTTATAGATTAAGTTCTTGTAAAAATATCAAATATGAGGGCACAAAGAGCTCCACATTTCCAAGACATCTGTAAAGAGCTTGGACCTCTATATTTAAATATCAAAGAATTATGTACAAATCTGTTTCAAAGCACACACTAATGCTATAACTGAAAAAGTCTATTTATTTTTTTTAGAGGTTTTTGCAATAGGGCGCATGTGCCCGCCAGACAGACAGAGAGTGACAGAGAGACAGAAAGTGAGAAATCACCCCCGCCCCAGGGGGTGGATGGCCAAGGCACAATCCCTTCTCCTCCATTCTCCTCTTGGGATCTTGGGCACGCACGCATGGGCGCCCAGCGTGAGTTTTAAGCCACCGAATCCAGGACACGAAACACGGTCGACTACACGGGAGTCCAACGACATAGCCATTACACTAACTGCTGTTCCCAAAAAAGTCTATTTATTAGCTGGTATTCCTTTTAAGGTTTTCCAAATAAACTTGCAAATAAGGTAAAAAATCAATTAAAGTTAATGAAAATTTGAAGTGAGAAAAAATGGGAAAGAAAGCAAGATAAACCTTATTATAAAATATTGGTTAAAACAGTAGCAGTTTTTCTTAAAGAGTATGCAAATGACATCCAATTTAATCTTCAGGTTATTTAAATCCAAGTGGGAAAGTGTTAGTGTGCACTGTGATGACTAGTCTTTTATTCTGTAAATGCCATCTCCATTTTCACTTAACTTCCTAAATTCCTAAACAATTCAACACTTGTGGCAGACTTGCTTTTTTCTGTCAAAAGTTTCTATCCACTTCATTATTACGAAGGCTTCCTAGCCTTATTGAAGAAAGTCTTTAGAATTTTAAATAGACTCAGGACCAGCAGGTGGCATAATGGTTATGTCACTGGACTCCCATGTAGTTGACCATGGTTTGAGTCCTGGATGTAGCAGCTTAAAACTCACACTGGGTGCATGTGCGTGTATGCCAAAATCCCAAGAAAAGACTGCAGGAGAAGGGACTGTGGTGTGACCATCTCCCCAGGGGATGACAAATATGTGTTTTAACTGTATTTCTGGCATATCTATAAAAATAAGATTCTTAAATTATTAGGCTATATAAAGAGTTCATAAGACACTTACAGAATTACCCCTTATGATTTCTGTGTGAGATGAATCAGGATAATGACATAATTTTAAGAATGAAACTTTTAACAAATGCTGGGACTAAATATTGGACACGAGCCAACCTATCTATCTACAGTAAAGCAAAGATACGTAATCAAGCATTTTAATGCTTGTAATCTACAAGTTTTGTATTTATTATAAATTTCTCTAGGTGTCTATTACTTAGAAAAATGTTTTAGAAAGTGAAAAGAATACATAGAAAGGCAGATCAGAACAAGAAGGATATAAAAACTGAACACTAGAATTATTAAACAACTTTTGTTTGTATTTGCTATAAGATGTACGTGTTAACTGGAGGGAGGGAGGGAGAGAGAGAGAGAGAGACAGCAAGAAAGAAATAACCCATTTAGGAGGATGGACATGCCACAGTCCCTTCTCCTCCATTCTTCTCTAGGAATTTTGGACACTCATACACATGCACATGGCCTGAGTTTCAAGCCGCCAGTCCGGGATTGGAACTGTGGTTGACCATGTGGGAGTTTAGCACCTTAACCACTATTCTACCTACTGGTCTCTTAAGCAACTTCTTTTCATGCTTTATTTTATTTTTTTCTCTTTTTGGAGAGGTTTTTTTGCTATAGGGTGCGTGCGTTTGCCAGACAGACAGAGACAGACAGAGAGATAGAAAGCGAGAAATCACCCCCCAGGGGGGATGGCCACACTGCAATCCCTTCTCCTCCATTCTCTTCTCAGGATCTTGGGCATGCACACACACACGCCCAGCGTGAGTTTAAGCTACCGGGTCCGGGACTCGAACCGCAGTTGACTCCGTGGGAGTCCAGCAACATAGCCATTACGCTAACTGCTGGTCCCTTTTCATGCTTTATTTTGATGTAATTTATACATTACAATGGTTCCCCCCCACACATCTGTGGTTTCACATCTCACTGTTTCAGATAGTCATAGCAACCACAGTCTGAAGCAGCAAGTGGAAAATTCAAGAAATGAACAAATTATAAGCTTTAAATGGCAGGTTGTTCTGAGTAGCATGATGAAAACTTACACCGTCCCACTCTGCCCTACCCTGGACACAACTTATCCCTTTGATCAGTGTATCCATGCTGTTTGTGCTATCTGTATACACTTAGAACCATATCACTTAGAGGCGTCAATTATCAAATCAAAAAAGCATAGTATAGGAGTTTCATTCTATGCATGGTTTTAGGCATTCACCATGAAATGTAACTCCTCACAAATGAGAAAGGATAATACTATTTGGTCCCTTAATTGACAATTTAAGTATCTACCTAGTTAGTGATCTTTTCTCAGAACACATTGTCTTTACATCGTTCACACATAGTGTGCGCACACACACACACACACACACACACACCACTAATACCATGAACCAAAATCTAAAACTATCCTAATTATGTTAAAATCTTGCCTTGTATACTAGGAAATCAATATTATGCTGCAAATAAGTTGGATTTTAAGACGCATTTCTGTTGCTTACCTGAAGGTAATCAACCAAACAAAAATTCCACTGCTTACCCAGAGAGCTCAAGACCACTTGGGATCACAGACAAGATTTTTCAGGTAAAAGGAAAACCCAAACTCATGCTCCAAATTATTACACATCTCTCAATGC
Organism: Tupaia belangeri chinensis; assembly: GCF_000334495.1. Taxonomy (NCBI): domain Eukaryota; kingdom Metazoa; phylum Chordata; class Mammalia; order Scandentia; family Tupaiidae; genus Tupaia; species Tupaia belangeri. Next base: position 4,546,219 of record NW_006159867.1, on the reverse strand, counting down.
TCTTTTTATTTACAATTCTTCGCCTATCATTTTCTTGTTCTTCTTCTTCTTCTTTTTTTTTTTTTTTTTTTGTGATGGTTTTGCTATAGGGCGTATGCACTTGCCAGAAAGACAGAGAGACACAAAGAGACAGAAAGCGAGACATCATCCCCCAGGGGGAATGGCCAGCCTGCAATCCCTTCTCCTTCATTCTCCTCCCAGGATCTTGGGCATGCACACACTCGCACCTGGCGTGAGTTTAAGCCACTGTGTCCAATACCCGAACTGAGGTTGACTATATGGAGGTCCAGCAACGTAGCCATTACACCATCTACTGGTCCCCATTTTCTTCTTCTAAACAACTCCTTAATTTATTGTGTTTTTCATTATCTAATATATCTATCTTTGCTTTATTAATTTTTGCAGTGGGTTTACTTTTCTGTGTTATCTGAAGAAGATGCTATACTATTTCATTGAACTGTCTATTCTTTCTGATTTGTTTGAGAATTTGCCAGGAACCAGTAAGTGCCAAAATACTGCTTTTTGTTTCCCAATGGGTAAGCCAATCTTTAAAGTTTGAAACAGGAACAGTATCTGAAAATTATGCAAATCTTCATGTTTAAACATTGTTTATTGTAGTTTGCATGCTTGAAACATCAATCAGCCCTGAGTCAATGGTTCTGTGGCTTAATGAAAAATTACTTCTCATTTGTGGTTTCAATCTCAGGGGTCATGGTTTTCTCCATATGAAACCTGTCAGTCAAATTAGCTGATAACTAAGTCCTGTCCTGACTTATCTATCATTCTTTGACTCAGTGGACTTCTGCATTATTATTTCTATACTGAGGGAATAATAGATTTATTAATTTATCTATGTAAAAAGATATTTAACATCATTCTGGACTGTGTTATCTACGACTATTTCTCATGTTATTATACTTTTCTCAGATTCATTCTTCTATTGAATAACGGGAATTTAAACTATAGATTTTAGTTTAAATTAATTTAATTGGTTTAGGGATTATTTCCTTTTGGCTGCTATCACATGGAAATACATGTTTCCAAAGCTTCCACTGTATATAGAATAAAAAACTATTTCAAATCTAAAACAAAACAAAACAAAATCTGAAGCTGTTTGGATTTAAGATAAAATAGAATTAAATTTCATCTCATTTCTTTTTTTTTAGAGGTTTTTGCTATAGGGCGTGTGCGCCCACCAGACAGAGAGAGAGAGAGAGACATAGAGACAGAAAGCAAGAAATCACCCCCCCGGGGGGATGGTCACGTCGCAATCCCTTTTCCTCCATTCTCCTCTCGGGATCTTGGATACACACGCACATGTGCCCGACGTGAGTTTTAAACCACTGGGTCCGAGATGCGAGCCACAGTTGACTACGTGGGAGTCCAGTGACATAGCCATTACGCTAACTGCTGGTCCCAAAATTTCATCTCATTTCAACAAAATTAAGTTGTACTCTTGGCTTTTGAATATTCATTATTATTAATATTATCTGGAATGCACATCATGGTGTTTTGGGACAAGGACAGATTTATTACCTGTCTATCACAGAATACTGACTCTCAATCTCTGCTACAATTAGTCCAGGAATCAAAATCACAGCCCATGCAGTAATCAGTCCCAAATATCTTAACTCGGTCAACGACTATATTCCCTCATTTTCCTCCCTATACCTACCTCCAACTTAAAATTAGTCAGAAAATAACAAATACACCCCACGACCAATTATATAGGATAATTTACTTTGAGATAGTCCATCTCTAGCTTCTCCATGACAAGAAACTCTAGTCAGGACATACCTGAAGTCTTCCCTTTATTTCACTAGAAATTTTCCAAAATGCCATAACTCCCTTCAGGTTTCTGCCAAAACCAAGTGATGATGGCTGACTTCCTTGCATGCTCTGAAAAAAAAAAAAAAGAAAAAAAGAAACAGCATTTACTTTTTGTCATTTGGGTGGTCCTCATTTATTTCTTTGACAGAATATTAAGATGAATTTTAAAGGCGCAGTAAAATTTTTCCTATTTAGGAAAATCTAATCTTAAAATTAGTTCTGCATCTTTAAAGAACAATAGATGGAAGTGATGGCAATAGATGGCAGGAAATGGGAATTTAAAATAGCATACTGCCTTGTAATAACAATTCAGAATAAGTCTGTCTTCTCATTCAATCAGACTTCACTGTAATACATTCTTGTGATGAAGTGGTTCTTTTAATGGTTACAATACTGCTGTAACTTAAAAAGAATAATGCTCTCTTTGCTCCCAAGTGTTAAATTATTCATTGAGGGGGATCAGCAGATGGCTTAATGGTTATGTCATTGGATTTCCACGTATTCAACCATGGTTTAAGTCCTGGACACAACAGCTTGAAACTCACAGCAGGTGAGTGTGTGTGTGTGTGCCCAAAATCCTGAGAGTGGAGAAGAAGAGATTGTGGTGTGGCCATCCTCCCCAGTGGGTGATTTCTAACTTTCTGTTTCTCTGTCTCTTCGGCAAGGGCATGTGCCCTATAGCAAAATATATACCTACCAAAAATAGCACAGTTTATGGGATTTTTCTATGGTATTTCTTAATTGTAGAATAAATGAAGTCTAACACTTATGAATTTTTTATATTGTTTCACAACTATTCAAGTTAGGATTCACCATGAGCATTAAATAACTAGATTTGTCTGAAAATGCATCAAGAAAAGTTATTTAGGCAAAATTGTACTGTTTAGTGCAGAATCATAAGTTAAGCATATAAAAGAGGTATAAGTCTCTTGTATTTTAAGGACTTCTAGGAAGGTTATAATTGCAAGTCAGTCTAATTATATAATAGCTCTCACTAATGGAGAGTATTTCTTTTAAAGCTCTTCATGCTGTAGAGGAGGATGTTGACTTTGAGAAAAATACAAAAATAAGGATAGGTTCAATTCCATTGTATATTCTAATATTTGGGATGTTAAGGGTCAACTATTATTGTTTTCCTTATCTATGCTGAGTAATTTTATTTACAAATTTTTTCATAAGGTATTATTTCTCCTTTGAAATCTACTGTATCTCAGGAATTTCCGAATTTATAACACTTGAAAAGACAAGTGAATTATAAATAACACAATAGAGGATTAATAGAATTAGTCTGATATTTTGCCCTTCAGTCTGATATTTTGTATATTTCATAGACTATTGTTACATACATTTTTTGAGAATTATTTAATATTATTTGTTATTATTACTTTTTAATTTAATTAGGGAGGTATAGAGAAAGGGAAAGTGAGAAAGCAAACCGCCAATCTGGGGTTCAAATTGTAGTTGACCATGTGAGCGTCCAGCACATCAACCACCATGCCACCTGCTGGCCCCACTACATAACTTTTAATTAAAAAAAAAAAAACTATTTAATTTACTTTATTTATTATTACTATTGTATTTTATTTTGTTTTGGGACACATGTGCTCACCAAGAAGAGACAGAGAGAGGGAAAGAAAGAATGTGAGAAAGCCAGCTGCCAAGTCCAGCACTTGAAGCGTGATCTACTGTATGGGAGTCCAGTGCCTTAGCCACCACGCCATCTGCTGGCCCCATACTACATAAGTTTTTAAGAATGTCATTTTGTTAAAAATTTTTTTTGTAAAAAATTTTGTATATATATATATATATATATACGTGTGTGTGTATATGTATGTATATATACGATTATTTTTAAATTTTTTGAGATTTTTTTTGCTCTGCTATAGGGCACATGCACTCACTGGAGAGGCAAAGAGAGATAGAAATGATATCATAATCAAATTTAACGATTTTAATAGAAATATTTCCACTATCTCAGATCAGTTCTCACTTCCACTTGTTTTAAATGCAAATAGCTATTTGAAATATAAATTAATCCGTGTTTCACTTAACTTAGAGCCTTTCTTTTGAAGGTGATCTTTTGCATTAAAGACATTAGTCCATTTTCTCTTCATGCAAAAAACCATGAAGAATCTGTTGGTATGGTATTAGAGGTTGGGTCTTTTGAAGTGTCAGCTCAAGAGAACTGTTTGGGTTGTCTGGGTTCCCTGTTCTGTATCACATTTACTTTTTTTATAGCCATTTGTATCTATTTGAGATACTTTGTTACCTTAAATTTGTACCATATGACTAGATTTTCCTAAGAAACACACTTTTTGTCTTTTATTTTTACTTACTAACTAATCAAACAGGTTATTGAAATGTTTCAATGTGTACAAAATGCAGTCTATTTTTTTCTTTTTTCTTTCTTTTTTTTTTGGAGAGGTTTTTGTTATAGGGTGCGTGCACTTGCCAGAAAGACAGAGATAGAGACAGATAGTGAGAAATTACCCCCAAGGGGGGATGGGCACGCCGCAATCCCTTCTCCTCTCTTCTCCTCTTGGGATCTTGGGCACGCAACACACACGCACCCGGAGTGAGTTTAAGCCACTGGGTCCAGGACTCGAACTGTGATCGGCTACATGGGAGTCCAGCGACATAGCCATTACGCTAAATGCTAAAAATTTCTTAAAAAGTTTTTGCCATAGGGTGTATGCACTATTGGAGAGAGAGAGAGAAATGAGAAATCCCACCCACTAGGAAAAGTGGCTACACTGCAGTCCTTTCTCCTCCAGTTTCCTCTCAGTCTGGCATGCTTTTCTTTTCTTTTCTTTTTTGAAAGATTTTTGCTATAGGGTACCTGCGCTTACCAGAGAGAAAGAGAGAGTCAGAGAGACAGAAAGCAAGAAATTACCCCCCCAGGTGGATGACCACACCACAGTCAGCTCTTGTCCACTCTCCTCTCAGGATCCTGGACATGAACACACATGCACCTGGTGTGAGTCCCTAGCTGCTGGATATGGGACTTGAACAATGGCAACCACATGGGAGGCCAGTACCTTACCCACCGTACCACTTTCTGGCCCCCAGTCAGGCATAATTTTCAGCTTCTGTGGTCTGTCACATGAGAGCCTAGCACCCTAACAGTCATGCTACCTATTGGCACAGCAAAGTCTAATTTAAAAAATTACTGACTAGTCAAAGATTTTATGGACATGAAAATAAAGCATATTCAACAAGGTATAGATACAAAAGCAATCAAAAAGAATTTTCTTTAATGTAGTATTAGCACAGTTTTAAAGTTCCTATAGTATTTTCACCCAACATATCTAAATCAAAAGGCTTTGCCTTACCTGCTCTGAATACTGATAGCAGACTAAGATTATAATTTTAATACTTCCATATGAAATAATTTTATTAAACTAAAAGTAATATCAAATATTTAAATTGCTAAAAAATTATAGTTAACATACAAGCTGCAAAAGAACCTTATCTCCCTAATATAAAGCTATAATTAGACATTCAATTATACATACATTAAAATATTTTATGATCTTTCTGTAAATGAGAAAATAATTACTTTTTAAATTGTATTCTAAAATGTCTTTGCAAATTATAATATCTACATTAGGGATTAAAATTAATATTTGTTCCAAACCATTTGGCAAATTATAAATTAAAAATCTTGCTATATACCTGATTGGAGGATTTATTATTACATGCATGTTTACTTACTTTAAACAAACTAAAAAGTAAGATTCTGGTCTTACAGAAATGTACTAACTGCCTCCCAATAAAACATTAACTAAGAAACATTGTTCTGCATTTTCCATATTCTAGCAAATAAAAAAAGTGTATATTTACTGTTGAAAATACCAAGCAGCAAACAATTTGCTATAATTTTAGAACCAACATAATTACTTACCCAATGTGCTAATTTCTGAACATTTTATGAATACAAAATACATTTTAAAATCAGCACTATGATATTTATTTATATTGTTGTAAATCCATGGTAATAGTGATAGGTTGTCATATCAGAGGTATTCTAATCAGTTATGCTCTTACAGGTTATTACACAGGTGAAATTAACAGTAAGTCTTGGATATTGTTTTAGTCCTCCCTGTTGTCAATAAGAAATACCTGAGTCTAGGTAATTTGCAAAGAATAGAGGTTTATTTGGCTCCCGGTTTTGAAGTCCAAGGTCAAGGAGGTCTTTTTCTTAGTGGAGGCTCTGGAAACTCCCCAGGTTGCATAATGTATCACAAGGTGAAACAGGAAGAGCAAGCATGTGTGTGCCTGTCTCAGTTCATCTCTACCTCCTTATAAAGTTATCAGACATCAATTATGAGGACCTGATCATAACTACCTCTGAAAGGCTCCACAGTTTTTGTTTGTTTGTTTTAATTTGCTATAGGGCACATTCACTTGCCAGAGAGATGTGGAGAGGAAGAGAAAGAGAGAGAGAAAATGCATCCCCCAGAGAGTTGACCACACTACAATAGCTTTTCCTCCATTCTTCTCTTGGGACTTTAGGCATACACACACTTGGGGTATTTTTCAAGTCACTTGTCTAGTCTGGCCCATGCAGTATACTGTGGAGGATCCAGCTGCCTTAAACACTACACTACCAGCTGGCTTGCCAAGTTCTTGATCACATAAATTAAGTTACCTTCAGAATAGGAATCAAATTTTAACACATGAATATTAGGGGGCACATTCCAACCACAGTTAATATTTTTTCCCTTTATTCATGATAGAATAGAGAGAGAAAGAGAGAGTAGCACCTTCTAGAGGGTATGGTCCTATCAAGATCCCCCTTCTCCAGTCCTCCAGCCAGTCACATCTCAGACAATCACAGGCATTCCTGGCATGTTTCAGGCTGTCCAGGTTGGGGATCTGAACACTTTATGGGGTTCAGCTTTCCTTGAGCAGCACATTACCCCTGTACTATAGAGTTGAGTCCCCTACAGCAAATATTAAAAATGCTTTAATACCAATAACCTAAAGAACAGAAAGTTAATTACTTCAGGTTCACTGGATAATTATAGTCACCACAGGGATACTTCTCAAAGGGAGAAAATTGCATTTAATGATTTTAGTGGACAACAGACATAGTCAAGACAGATCTCAGTCTCACAGGACAGATCTTCTTATCTACTTGCCATTTGAGGAGTACTAAACAAGAAGCCTCATAAAACAGTGTTCTCTGTAAAACTGAAGAGTTACCTTATGTGATCATCTATAGTTGTTACAATTGGGTACCAATTTTTTGTTTGTTCCTTTTTTTTCTTAGGATGAAATAAGATTAATGTTACTTGTTAATGTAGTTGTTAGAAAAAATGACACTTATTATTGCCATTTAGTTGTTGTGAGTCATTGATGTATTTTTTCCAAGCATTACTAAGATTTATTTAGTTATTTTACATTTGCTCTCCATTCCTAGTTTCTAGATAATTTTCTCTTCTTTTACTAGTTTCTGTAATAATTACCATGGCCATTTTACAAGAAACTTTAATGCATTTCATCTAATAAGAGTCTGATGGGGAAAACAAACTCTCCAGTGGATTGCCCTTTTTGTTATTTTCTTCCCCTAATTACTCATAATAAATTTTATCATTTGGGAGATAATAAATTAGCAGCTTTCCTGAATAAATCACTTCTCATAAAATGAATACATTGAGTTTTCTTGTACTTCATTTGATGGTGAAATTTTTACAGTTCAATTCTGCCCTTTTAATAATTCACTTAATATTATAAATAACGGCTATATAAAACATAATGCATATTAGATTTTATATATATATATGTGCATACATATGTATGTGTACATCTATAATTTACTGTTGAAACAAAATCTATCACACAAAAGTGTGTGCTGTGATTTAGATAATGGTGAGTACACCTAACATTCATATTCTGGAAGTTTGATCCTTAGTTTAATGGTTTGGGGAGATGGTAAGACCTTTAAGAGGTATAGCTTTATAGGAGGGCACCATACATTTGGCTGGGGGCCTGGAGGGACAAACAGTGGAAGTATAGAGTTTTGTTTCCTCTCACTTTCCACTGCTCTGTCAGTCATGTTGTTATGTAGCACCAGAGACCAAACTGATTGCAGTTTCACACCATTGGACATTCCAACCACCAGAATTGTGAGCCAAATAATCTCTATTCTTTATTAATTCCCAGTCTTAGATATTTCTGTTTAGGAACACAATAACAGAATAATATGGAATGGAACAGTGCAGTTTAATTGATTGTGAAAAAGTGTATCAAGTATAGATGAAGAATAACAGTTGTATCAAAATACCAGGTAATACTCATGCCAATCAGAAACTCCTCCTTATTCCCCCAAATAAATTACTATGTTGACTTCTAAACTAATGAGTACTGCTTCTTATATATTATATGTATGTGTGTATATATATATATGTAATATGTTTACTTATAATATTCATCATACTTTTTGTTCTTTTTATTTAGGTCAGTTAAAAATATTTCTGCTATGCACATTTTTTGAATGTAACATTTTGGTGCATATGTGCATCATATTACACACACACACACACACACACACACACGTATATGAGAGAGAGAGAAAGAGATTCTGAACAGTGTCTTACTATGCAGCATTCCTCTCACCCCACCCTCCCAGCTAGTTAGTATTACAGGAATGTGCTGCCATTACTGGTGTGTTTAGGAACCAGATTTGGGCCTTCTATGTGCCTCTGGCATCAGATAGTGACATGCTACCACTTGCTCCACTATGGCTGGAACATGACTGGTGTGTTTAGGAACCAGATTTGGGCCTTCTATGTGCCTCTGGCATCAGATAGTGACATGCTACCACTTGCTCCACTATGGCTGGGCCATGAACATCAGTTTTTTTTTTTTCTTTATTTAAAGACAACTGTAAAGTATGTTTTTGTTTGGCTTTTTTCACCAAATACCATGTTTTTGTAACTCATATAAACAACATAGATTTTTTTATATCATTGAAAAAGATTTATTGACATGTAGAAATGTTTATAATAAATTCTGTTAAACATCAAATATACCATATGAGTCTATTTTGTGGTAAAAAAATGCACATATATGGTTATACATGTGATGGACAATATGAATGTTTAAACACCAAAATATTACTTCTGTTTGTTTTTTTCAGGTATGCTGTCTTGAGTCAAATTGGAGGCTCTGGCTAGAGACCAGTCAGTTGTTCTTCTAAGCAAACTGATTAAGTGAACACATAAACCACTTCTGTTATATGGCCCTTTTATTCTAGGTCACTATGCATTTACCGTAATTGTCCTAAAGCCAGATACCAGCCTACTAAAAACAGCCCCTATGCACCAGAGGTTGCTAAAATTATTTAAATTAGGTAATCTACAGGGAGACCACAAAACGTAGCTAACCCCACACATAATGTAGTTGTTAGAAAAAATGACACTTATTATTGCCATTTAGTTGTTGTGAGTCATTGATGTATTTTTTCCAAGCATTACTAAGATTTATTTAGTTATTTTACATTTGCTCTCCATTCCTAGTTTCTAGATAATTTTCTCTTCTTTTACTAGTTTCTGTAATAATTACCATGGCCATTTTACAAGAAACTTTAATGCATTTCATCTAATAAGAGTCTGATGGGGAAAACAAACTCTCCAGTGGATTGCCCTTTTTGTTATTTTCTTCCCCTAATTACTCATAATAAATTTTATCATTTGGGAGATAATAAATTAGCAGCTTTCCTGAATAAATCACTTCTCATAAAATGAATACATTGAGTTTTCTTGTACTTCATTTGATGGTGAAATTTTTACAGTTCAATTCTGCCCTTTTAATAATTCACTTAATATTATAAATAACGGCTATATAAAACATAATGCATATTAGATTTTATATATATATATGTGCATACATATGTATGTGTACATCTATAATTTACTGTTGAAACAAAATCTATCACACAAAAGTGTGTGCTGTGATTTAGATAATGGTGAGTACACCTAACATTCATATTCTGGAAGTTTGATCCTTAGTTTAATGGTTTGGGGAGATGGTAAGACCTTTAAGAGGTATAGCTTTATAGGAGGGCACCATACATTTGGCTGGGGGCCTGGAGGGACAAACAGTGGAAGTATAGAGTTTTGTTTCCTCTCACTTTCCACTGCTCTGTCAGTCATGTTGTTATGTAGCACCAGAGACCAAACTGATTGCAGTTTCACATCATTGGACATTCCAACCACCAGAATTGTGAGCCAAATAATCTCTATTCTTTATTAATTCCCAGTCTTAGATATTTCTGTTTAGGAACACAATAACAGAATAATATGGAATGGAACAGTGCAGTTTAATTGATTGTGAAAAAGTGTATCAAGTATAGATGAAGAATAACAGTTGTATCAAAATACCAGGTAATACTCATGCCAATCAGAAACTCCTCCTTATTCCCCCAAATAAATTACTATGTTGACTTCTAAACTAATGAGTACTGCTTCTTATATATTATATGTATGTGTGTATATATATATATGTAATATGTTTACTTATAATATTCATCATACTTTTTGTTCTTTTTATTTAGGTCAGTTAAAAATATTTCTGCTATGCACATTTTTTGAATGTAACATTTTGGTGCATATGTGCATCATATTACACACACACACACACACACACACACTTTTTTTTTTTTTTTTTTTTTTAATCTTTATTTAAAGACAATTGTAAAGTATGTTTTTGTTTGGCTTTTTTCACCAAATACCATGTTTTTGTAACTCATATAAACAACATAGATTTTTTTATATCATTGAAAAAGATTTATTGACATGTAGAAATGTTTATAATAAATTCTGTTAAACATCAAATATACCATATGAGTCTATTTTGTGGTAAAAAAATGCACATATATGGTTATACATGTGATGGACAATATGAATGTTTAAACACCAAAATATTACTTCTGTTTGTTTTTTTCAGGTATGCTGTCTTGAGTCAAATTGGAGGCTCTGGCTAGAGACCAGTCAGTTGTTCTTCTAAGCAAACTGATTAAGTGAACACATAAACCACTTCTGTTATATGGCCCTTTTATTCTAGGTCACTATGCATTTACCGTAATTGTCCTAAAGCCAGATACCAGCCTACTAAAAACAGCCCCTATGCACCAGAGGTTGCTAAAATTATTTAAATTAGGTAATCTACAGGGAGACCACAAAACGTAGCTAACCCCACACATTTGCTACTCTACTACCTGAACTGTCAAAACAGCTTCCCTGGCTTTTATTCTGTCCTCATGTGCAACCCCTGTGTGGCCCTGCCTGGCAGTCTCTCACTTAGAGCTGTGAACAATACGAAACTCTGCCTGTCATCTATCCCAGTGTCAGTGTTTTATGTCTTGCCATCTAAAGAATCTAGATCTTATAAAACAATATGATTACATGTAGATATAATTTAATTATATCTATTGTGTCTATTGTGGTTAACAAAAAAATTAACTTTCATCAATCTATACAGTATTTTGCATGTGTTTCCTATTTCACTAATCTCCATCTTGGCTTTATTGTCTTAGTTAATTTTCTTGGATAGGTAACTTCCTAAAGGCTTTATTTATTTTTTTTTTGTTTGTTTTTTGCTATGGTTCATGTGCACCTGCCAGAGAAAGACAGAGAGAGAGAGAGAGAGAAGGAGGGAGAGGGAGAGGGAGAGGGAGAGGGGTGTGGAGGGAGAGAGAGAGAGAGAGAGAGAGAGAGAGAGAGAAACACAATCTTTTCTCTTCCATTCTCTTGGGGTTTTGGGAATGGATACAAAAGCAACTGGTGTGATTTTCAAGCTGTGGGATTCAGGGCTAGAACCATGCATTCAGCCATGTGGGAACCAGTTCCTTAACCTCTATGCTGTATGCTGGCCCTATCTGTTCTCTCTCTCTATGTGTGTGTGTATGTACACATATATATATATTATATATTTAATCACTATACATCACTTTGTAAGGTGAATTTACTCAACATTAATATGCTTTACACCAGTTCAGTTGAGGATACAAAACACATTGTCATCAAAACATTATAATCCATTTCTGTGTCCCGTAAATGTCTTGCCTATTTTTCTCCTTAATTTCTTTCCTTACACTCTCCCCCTTCTCCCACCCTCTTCCCACCCGTCTCCAGAATCTATAACCACTTTCCACGTTTTTATGTCCTCTAATTTCTCAGTTTCCACCATAGAGTGTAGACAGTTTGTACGTGTTAAGTGGAGACATACAATGTCTTTCTTTCATAGCCTGGTTTGCTTCACTCAGCAGTAAATCTTCCATATCCCTCCACTTTTTTTTTTTTCGCTATAGGGCACATGCACTCACCAGACAGACAGAGACAGAGAGACAGAAAGTGAGAAATCCCCCCCCCCCATGGCCATGCTGCAATCCCTTCTCCTCTGTTTTCCTCTCGGGATCTTGGGCACACACGCACATGCGCCCGGCGTGAGTTTTAAGCCACTGGGTCCGGGATGCGAACCGCGCTCGACTACGTGGGAGTCCAGCGACATAGCCATTACGCTAACTGCTGGTCCCCATTTTTTTTTTTTTAAATGGCTGAGCAGTATTCCATAGAGTATATATACCACACTTTTCCAAACCATTCATCTGTTCATAGACATTTGGGTTGGTTCCATGTCTTAGCTATTGTGAATAATGCTGCAATTAATGAATGTGCAAGCACATTTCTGACTGAGTGTTCTCCTATCCTTTGGGCAGATACTCATGAGTGGAATTGTACCAACTGACGGTTCTATTTGTAGGTCTTTGAGGAACCTCCATATTGTTCTCCACAGTGGCTGGACCAATTTACATACCCACTAGCAGTTTAAGAGTGTTCCCCTTTCACCACATCCCTGGCAGCATTTATCATTTTTTTTTTTTCAAAACTTTGTCATTATGACTGAGGTTAGGTGGTATCTTATTGTGGTTTTGATCTGCATTTCCCTTATGATGAGGGATGTTGAGCATTTTTTCAAATGCTTTTTGGCTGTTCGCAAGTCTTCCTTTGAGAGTTGTTTATTCAGCTCATTTTCCCATCTTTTAATTGGCTTGATCTTTTTTTTTTTTCCAGATAAGTCACTTAAGTTCCCTGTGTATTCCAGCTGTCAGTTCCTTATCTAAGATATAGTTTACAAAAATCTTCTCCATTCCTAGGGCTGTTGACTCACACTTATTACTGTGTCTTTGGCAGTGCAGAAACCTCTTAACCTGATGTAATCTCATTTGTCTAGTATTGGGATTACTGCCTGTGCTTATGTGGTCTTATTCAAGAAATCTTTGCCTATCCCAATGTCTCCCTGAGTATCTCCAGTGTTTTCACTAGTAGGTTTATAGTTTGAGATCTCAGGTTTAGATCTTTGATCCATTTTGAGTTGATTTTTGTTAATGGTGAGAGATAGGGATACAAATTCAACATTCTTCAGGTGGATACCCAATTTTTCCAGCACCATTTGCTAAAGAGTTTTTCCTTTTCCCACTAGATTGGTACTTTTGGTCAAAAATCAGTTGGTTGTATGTTGTGGACTTTATTTCTAGGGTCTATATTCTGTTCCATTGGTCTACATGTCTGTTTTTGTGTCAATACTATGTTGTTTTGATTATCACAGCTTTGTAATATATTTTGGGGTCAGGGAGTGAGTTGCCATTTACTCCACTCTTCCTGCGCAGAATTGCTTTGGTAAGACAGGGTCTTTGATGATTCCAGACAAATTCTCTGTCTTTTCTAGATCTGTGAAGAATGTCTTTGGTAATTTTATAGGGATTCCATTAAATATGTATATTTATTTGTGTAGAATTGTCATTTTGATTAGTTCTCCTAATCCAGGAACAAGGACTGTTCTTTCACTTTTTTTGTGTTATTTTCCGTTTATTTTTTAAGATTTTCATAGTTTTCCTTGCAGAGGTCTTTGACTTCCTTGGTTTGATTAAACCCTAGGTATCTTAAAGCTTTATATGGCTATGGAAATGGTATTACTTTCTTCAGTACTGCCTCTGTTTGCTTGTTGTTTGTATATAGAAATGTAATAGCTTTTTGTAAGTTGATTTTGTATCCTGACACTTTACTGTATTCATTTCTTACTTCAAGAAGCTTTTTTTGTGGATACCTTTGGCTCTTTTATGTGTACAATCATGTCATCTGAAACTAGAGATAATTTAAACTCTTTTTTCCATGTTTGAGTGCCTTTTATTTAATTCTCTTGTCTGATTGCATTGGCTAGGACTTCCAGTGCTATATTGAAAAGAAGTGGAGAAAGTGGGCAGACTAGTCTTGTATCAGTTTTTAGTGGTAAAGCTAAAAGCTTTCTCCATTCAATATGATGTTAACTATAGATTTTTTTCATAGATGGCTTTTATTACACTGAAAAATTATCCTTCTATGCTGATTTTTCTGAGTCTTAATTATGAAAGATGTTGTATTTTCTCAAATGCTTTTTCTGCATTGATTGAAACGATCATATAATTTTTATCTTTCTTTCAGTTAATATGGTGTATTACATTTATGGTTTTGCATATGTTGAACCACCCTTGCAACTTTGGAATAAAACCTACCTGGTCATGATGAATAATCTTTTTCATATGTTGTTCGATACAATTAGCTAGTATCTTGTTGAGAATTATTGCATCTATATTCATTAAAGATATTGGTCTGTAGCTTTCCTTTCTTGTCATATCCTTATCTGTTTTTAGAATGAGAGTGATGAAGGCTTCATAAATTGAATTTTGGAGGGTTCCTTTCTTTTGAATCTTTAGAAATAATTTGAGAACACTGGGAATTTCCTTCTTCTTTAAAAGATTTGTAGGATTCCAAAATGAAGCCATCAGGACCTAGGCTTTTCTTTGTGGGGAGGTTATACAGATTCAATTTCATTGTTTGTTATGGATCTATTCTGGTTTTATATGTCCTCCTGAGTCAATCTTGGTAGATTACATGTGTCCAGGAATTGTCCATCTCATCCAGGTTTTCTTGTTTGTTGGTGTACAGACACTCATAGTATCCTCTAATAATGTTTTGTATTTCTATTATGCCCATTGTAATATTGCCTGTTTCATTGTGAATTTGATTTATCTGGTTCCTTTCTCTCTTTTTCTTAGTCTAGCTAATGTTGTGTCAATCTTGTTTTATCTTTTCAAAGAACCAGTTTTTTGCTTTCATTTGTTTTCTATATAGTTCATTTATTTTCTATTTCATTTACTTCTGCTCAAAATTTTACTATTTCTTTTCTCATGTCATTTTTGGGATTTTTTGTTGTTGTTGTTGTTGTTGTTTTTCCAATTTCCTAAGGCATGATGTTAGGATGTTCATTTGAAATCTTTCCATCTTTTTCTAATGTTCATTAATTGGTATGAAATTCCCTTTTATGACTGCTTATGCTGTGTCCCATAGATTATGGAAACTCATGCATTCATTATAACATGTTTCCATGAATCCTTTAATTTCAGTCTTAATCTCTTTGGTAGTTGTGAGGTCATTTAGAGGTAGGTTATTTAGTTTTCATGTATTTGTGTATTTTTGAGGGTCTTCCTGAAAATTATATTAAGTTTAATTCCATCATAGTCAGAGAAGATGCTGGATACAGTTTCTATGCCTTTTAATCTACAAAGGCTTGTTTTGTGCCCTGTCATGTGGTCAATCTTCAAGAAGCAATCCTTGTAGGAGTGAGAAAAATGTATATTTTGTGGGTTTTGGGTGGAAAGTTTTATAGATGTTTGTCAAATCCATTGGATTTATGATATTGTTTAGATCCTAAATCTCTTTACTTATTCTTTTTCTCATTGATTTGTCTAAAGAAAATAAGTTGTTGAGACCCTGAACAATTAATGTGTTGCAGTCTCTCTCTCTTTTTAGATCTAGCAGTTTTTCCTTCCCATATTTGGGTGCTCTTTAATTGGATGCACAGATATTAATAAACATATCTTCTTGATAATATTTTTATTATATAATGCCCTTCTTTTTCTCTTACAGTTTTTGCCTTGAAGCCTATTTTGTCTGCAATCAGAATCATGACTCATGCTCTTTTTTAGTTTCTGTTTGCATGGAGTATCTTTTTCCAGCCCTTCACTTTTAGTCTATGTATGTTTTTACCCATGAGGTGGGTTTCTTGTGGGCAGCAAACAGAGGGTATCATTTTTTTTTTTTAAATCTGTTTGTTCAGTCTGTGTCTCTTGATTGGAGAATTTAAACCACTAACATTCAACGTTATTGATATTTCTGGACTTGTTCCTATCATTAAGTTGGCCACTTTCTTGGTTGTTTTTTCTCTTATTTCTGTCTATCTGTCCGTCTTTAGTTTTCTTGGTATAGCACTCACTTTAGAATTTCTTGAAGAACTGGTATGGAGTTGGGAAGTTCTTTTAGCTTTGGTTTATCTGAGAATGTTTTTATCTTTTCTTCCCATTTGAAGGATAATCTTGCCAGGTATAGTAATCCTGATTGAAATTGTTCCTCTTTTAACACTTTGAATATATTTTCCCATTCTTTCATTGCTTGCATTATTTCCGACAAGAGGTCCAGTATAAGCCTGATGGGATGATCTTTGTAAGTAAATTGATGTTTCTCTCTTGCTAATTCTAGTATCTTGTCTTTGGGGTTTTGGCCAGTCTGGCCATGATGTGCACGGAGAATATCTTCTAGGGTTGATTTTATTTGGGGTCCTTTATATTTCTTGGGTCTGGATATTTGAATGCTTCTCTAGGCTTGGAAAGTTTTCTTCCAGGATTTTGTGGAATAGATTTTCAATGCCCTTAGTTTCTTCACCTTCTGGGATACCAATTATTTTGATATTTGGATGTTTAATGGAATCTAGTACTTTCCATAGATTATTCTCAAATTTTTTTGTGTGTGATTATTTTCTGTATTTTTTTCCCCATAAGATACATGGTCTAATAGCATTATTTTATAGTCTTATAAGTTATTTCTTTATTTCCTTTTTTTTCCATCCAAAATACACTGTGTATTGGCTCAATCAAGCACATCAACATACATGTTATCAGCAAATAATTTTCCAATTCTTATGTCTTGTATACTTTGTTTTTCATTTTGCCATCCTTGATTCCCTATCCTTTACCCTCTGCCATGTCCCACCCTCCTCCCACATTGTCTCTGGTATCCATGGTTGCTTTCTATGCCCCCCCCCCCCCATTTAATTGATTTGCTAATGAACTTAATTAGTCTAAATATATCCAATAGCAAGTGCAACTGATATATACCTATACATGAACCCAAGTCTGACTTTAGTCATAAACCTCAGTGAGTAGAATGAACATACTACAAAGTAGTACCAGCTGGGGCTATATAGCTTACTGCAGTCATCAAATATGCATTTTTTCTTTTAAATTTCGATACAAACAGTTTTACTGTTTTTTTTTCCCCTGCAACTTTTTTTTTTTAATTACTTAACATTCATTCCCTGAGCATCATCACAACATACTAAATGTGGTTTCCTACCTAGGATAATCATGCATGTTATCATCAATAATATTCCATTTCTACTTTCATACATGTGTATATGTATAAATATGTTTACATGCACCTATCAACAGCTCAAGACAGGACAAAAATCCTTTAAAACCGGAAAACAAAGCTTAGAAGAAAAGAAGCAATATTCTAGTCAAGTCACAGAACGTTGCTTCATCAGTTCAGTCTCATGTACTTAATCTTTCTTCTGTTAAGGTTTGATCTTCCAGATTGAATTCTGGGATATAATATTCATCTCCAAACATTGTCCCTACAATTAAGTTGCCCATTTTCTTAGTTTTTGAACTCTTATTTCTGTGTGTCTGCATTTAATTTTACTGACATAGCACTCCCTTAAGAACTTCTTGGAGATCTGGTCTGGTGCTGGTAAATTCTTTCAGGTTTTGTTTATCTGGAAATGTTCGTGTCTTTTCTTCCCAAATGAATGATAATCTTGCTAGGTACAGTATTTTCGGTTGAAATTGCTTTTCCTTTAATACGTTGAGTATATTTTCCCATTCTTTCCTCGCTTGCATTGTTTCCGATGAGAGATCTGCTGTTAGTCTGATGGGATACCCCTTGTAGGTAACTTGCCATTTTTCTCTTGCCA
>NW_006159867.1:4511272-4528058 GCF_000334495.1 Tupaia belangeri chinensis | reverse complement strand
TGATTCTTTTGTAAAGTGTGAAATTCCTCTTTTAGATCTTGCTTGAATTTCCTCACCTCCTGGAACTCAACAACTTCTTTCTCCTTCCTCTTCAGCAGTTCCTTGTCTCTCTTCTCTTCCATCTCTGTTAGTTTTGCCATTATGAATGTTCTGAATTCTTTATCAGACATTTCCATGAATTCCCGTGAACTGTGTGTGGATGAAGATGAGATATCCTTTTCCCTTGGAGGAGAGGTATTTTCCTGCTTTCCCATATTTCTTGTGGTCCTGCAGCGATTTCTAGTCATCTGGTTGATGGTCAGTTTCTTCTCAAACTTGGAAGTTCAATCTGAGTGTTGAGGAGCATGCAGAAAAGGAAACAGAAAGAGAGAAACAACAGCAACAACAGTTAAAAACAAACAAGAAACAGAAAAAGAGAAGAAAAAAAAGAAGATAAAACTTCTCAATACAACTTAAAAAATTAATAGTTTAAAAAATTTTCAGTAAAAAAACAGAAATTGGAAAACCAAACACTGCATGAAATTCTAAAAAGCAAAAATTAAAAAAAAAAAGAGGAGACAGAGACCGAGACAGAGGTAGAGAGAGACAAAGACAGGTACAGAGACAGGAGGCCTGGAAGGGGTCCTCCTACCACGCGAGTTTTGTGTGATGGAACCCAAATTATCAGTGGGAAGTCTTGATTTCTGTTCCCCCAAAATGGCTAGTTTGCAGAATCCATGTGGCTCCTATGTCAAAAGTTTTGTCTTCTACATCCGAGAGTCGATCTTCTTCATGGTTTAATCTCCTCTTAATACTTTCAAGGGAGGTTATTATTTCCTGTATTACAACATTCATTTTTGACAGCTCCATGTGATTCATTTTTTTTGGTGTCTACTTCTTTCAAAGCATGGAAGGACTTTCTCATCTCTTGTAGTTTGCTTTCTCTTGCATCTTCTGGAGTTAATTGACTCTTTTCTCTTGCATCTCATTAAGTTTTGCCACCAAGAATATTCTGAATTGTTTATCTGACATTTCCACTAGTTCCACTGTGCTGTCTGTGAATGATGAGAAATTGTTATTTTCCCTTGGGAAGAGACATTTTCTTGGTTTCTCTTATTTATTGTTCCTTGGTGATGGTTTCTAGTCATTTGATGGATTATACATCTTATCCTAATTTCTTAGAATTAATTTTGAGCATTCAAAGTCATGTGGTAGGATGTGATTTGTGATCTCTTTGTAAAACCATCTCCCTGACATTCACCCTGTAACCTGTACTTTCCTTGTTGTGACAGAGTGTTCCAAATGCCTCCCAGATTCTAGAGAACAGATGTACCTGGGGCTGAGGCACAGTATTTCAGTTGAGAAAGGACGTATGGGTCACATAGTGTGGGTTGTGTGCCATAAAATTCAGAAACCTATTAAATCTATGACAAATAGGAGAGAGTGGAGGTTACAGATGGTCTCTGGCACACTTGCTTCTACAGCACAGGAGCTGGGAAGAATGGCATGGTGGAAGTTGCAAGCAAGAGGGCCTGGCACCTGGAGCAGATAAGTAGTGCGTCAAAGTTCCAACTGGTCTCTGGCATTGGTCTGCCTACTCGCTTCTGCTGTGCAGGGGCTGGGAAGAATGGCAGGATGGAATGAAGCAAGAGGAATTGGCACTTGGGGCAAACAAATAGACAGCATAGGGTCCAGTAGGGTCCAAATATCCTCTCTTATTTTTTTTCTTCTGAGAGAGAGAGAGAGAGAGAGAGAGAGAATTTCAACAGAGTCTTGACACTTTGCACTACCTCTAGTCTTAGCGAACTCTGCATGCACATGCAAGCCTGGCATGCAGAGGCAGATCCCAGAACATGAACCTAGAACATATGCAATGGTTCCAGTTGCACTGCCACTGTGCACTGCCTGGCCCAACATTTGTCTTCTTAAATTCATATATACAGTTTTCAAAGTGCGCTTTTAATTTTAAAAAATCATGTATGTCTTACTCTATTCAAATAATTTGATAGCTACTTATTGTCTATTGGATTTTGTCAGTACAGCATACTATATCTAGAACTTAACTATTTAATACTCCTCCTACACCTTTTACCTTTTGCCATGCAACCTATACTTCCTTTCTCATACTGCTAACATTAGCTATTTAACTAGTTACTTATTATTTTTTCATGTTTTTTTTGCCTTTTTAAAAAATGAATTATTTTCTTCTTCCTCTTATCCTTCTTCTTCAGTTTGACCGGAGAGAGACACACAGAAAAAGAGAGAGAGAGAGTCAGAAACAAGCCACCAGGCCCAGGACTTGAACTGCAGTCAACCATGTGGGAGTCTAGCACCCTAACCACCTGCCACCTGCCAGTCGCTTGCCTTTCACAGTTATGGGAACCACTTCCTTACTTTGTGAGAGGGGCTAAGGAAATTTAAATTCATGCTGGGTGTGTGTGTGTGCACGTATGCCAAAAATCCCTGGAGGAGAAGGGATTGTAGCACCATCACATCCTTGGGGAGTGATTTTTCACTTTTCATTTCACTATCTTTCTCTCTGTATCTCTATCTTGCTAGTGTGTGTGCCCCCTCCACCCCCAAAAAGGATTAAGAACCTTACAAAAAGGATATCAAGCAACATTCAGCTGGCTTGTTCTCTTGCCCTTTCATCTTCTGCCATGTGAGGAGATATAATTTATTTTTCTATAAGATTCATCTGTTACCAGATAGTTAAACTTGCCAGTTATTTGGTCTTCCCAGTCTCCAGAACTGGGAGAAAACATATTTGTGATCTGTGTAATTTATCCAATTTCAGGTATTTTTGGTTGAAACACAGATGAGCTTAGATATTTTTATTGGTAGCTCTTAATGAAAAGTCAGAGAGAGAGTTTAAGCTCCCTAAATATCTGTTAAGCAAATTAATAAATGAATATTAAATATTTTAATATATGGAAAATATTGCCATCATTACATCTTTTTTCAGTAATTTATTATAAATGTTTTTATAATTTCATGGCACCTTTTTAATTGCCTTAGGATGCATACACTCATTAGAGAGAGAGAGAGAGAGAAAGGAAAAAAAGCACCTCCAATAGGATGTGGTCATACTTCAATCCCTTCTCATCCATTTCTGCATCCTGCTGGAATTTTAGGAACACAGGCATACACATCTAACATGTTTTCCAAGTCACTGAGGTTAGGATTCAAATCACTATCGGTCATGTGGAATTTGGCTTCCTTAACCCCTAGGTTATTGGGTTGGCCCTCATGGCACTCTTGTGTCATGTTGAATACACTTTTAAAACAGGAAGAGTATTTGAATGTTCTCATTACTTTTTCTTTTTTCTTTTTTTTTTTTTTAAGGGGGAGGTTTTTGCTATAGGGTGCATGTGCCCACCAAAAAGATAGAGACAGACAGAGAGATAGAAAGTGAGAAATCACCCCTCAGGGGGGATGGCCACACCACAATCCTTTCTCCTCCATTCTTCTCTTGGGATCTTGGGCACATACGCACACACAACGTAGCCATTATGCTATCTGCTAGCCCCTTGATTACTTTTTCTAGATAAAATTAGGTTGTTTTTTTCTTGAGGATATATAAAAATAATACTTTAATTATTGAAGTAAACAATCCTCAAACTATAAGGAATGTTGTGAAAAATAATTATTTTTAAAAATTTCTTTTGCTTGGGAGCCAGCAGTTAGCGTAATGGCTATGTCGCTGGACTCCCACGTAGTCGACCGTGGTTCGCGTCCAGGTCCCGGTGGCTGAAAACTCATGCCAGGCGCGTGTGCGTGCGTGCCCAAGATCCCGAGAAGAGAATGGAGGAGAAGGGATTGTGGTGTGACCATCCCCCTGGGGGTGATTTCTCGCTTACTGTCTCTATGTCTCTCTGTCTGTCTGGCGGGCGAACGCGCCCTATAGAAAAAAAAAAAAAAAAACTCTCCAAAAAAAAATTCTTTTGCTAGAGGGCATGTGTACACACCAGAGAGACAGAGAGATCCAGAGAGACAGAGAGATGGAGAGTAGAAAGCATTCCTATGGGGAATAGAAACTGTACCACCACAATCTCTTCTTCATCTCTCCCTCCATTTAGGATTTTGGGCACATATGGAGAAAGGCCAAGAGTTTCTCATGTTACTGGGTCTGGGACTTGAATCACATGGGATCTGGCTGCCCTAATCGTTCAGCACACCTCCCCCCCTTTAAAAGTTACTTTGTTGTTTGCTTCTGAGAAAGAGAAAGAGACAGAGACAGAGACAGAGAGACAGACCCTCAATAGGGTCTTTACTTTGTGATCTGCTTCAGCCTCAGAAGGTCTAGATCACATACACACACATAGCACACAGTGGAGTTGGACAGAAAAGCCTTAAGATGATGCAAACCTAGGACCTTTTCACATGGGTCCAACACCACAGAGCACAGTATTATTGTTGTACCACTAGTCGACCACACAGATTTCTCTTGTTTGAAGAATCAGTTTTATAGAGATTTTATTGTAGAGTTATCTTAATTTTTCTCTCTTATTTTAACTGTATACACTCAAAATAGGGTCTTGCGGTCAATCATTCTTTCACAGTCAATATTTATCTCTAACTATTTATAGATACTGCGGTTTATACTGAACCAAGAATTATTTTACTCAAAAGGCTCAATTCATGAGGGACTGACTGTCTTGGAATGAATTTACATGTGGATTATAAGAAACCAGATACTTCATAAATCAAACTAACAAATATCTAATATTTTCAATAATAATTTCAATCACTTACAATCACTTATATTTTGATGACTGACCAAAAATACAACTGAATACAATGATACGGACTAAATTTATTTGCCTTAGACATTTTTTCAGTTTTTATAACTTTTGTTTTGCTCTAAATATATAAATTATTTCTCTTTTAGTGAATTACTGTCCATAATACTTTAGATAAACACATCCAGGAACCAACATTAGCCTTTATTCATTTATTTAATTATTTCTGAAACTGTAATTATGTAATCTTTAATTTTTAACAAAAAGCTTCTTTTTAAATGCACTATTCTATTATCTACGTGTCCCATTGTATGCTGAACATTATGTTCCATCACAGGAGCAACAATAATTCATTCAACCTATTTTTACATTTTCCATTATGATCAGTGTGTGCATTTTTCTCTTTGGACTATGCGTTTCATTTTCATTCCAATATCATGATATTGAATAATCAATAATATCTGAAACTTAAATCAAACGCTTTATTTCAAAAGTAGGTTTTACACTGGTCCTTTTAACTTTAAATTCAACTCCATCTCTACCCTTATTTTTAAAAATTAAATTTGAGAATATATTTCTGCTTATTATGGCATACTAGGTCTCTACTAAAATCAACCTGCTTGGTATTATTTTTTCCCTCAACTCAATATATTATGTGTGTCATAATTTTCTCTTTTCCTTTCCCAATCTGTTATGTAAGAAAATATTTTATGCTTCTTCTCTTGGAGTATATAATTTTATTTTGTTCCCATTTACTCATAGAATCTCAAAAATTGAAGGTCTATGTGGCCAGCAGGTGGTATGGTGATTAAGGTGCTGGACGGCCACATGGCTGACCAGAGTCCAAGTCAGCTTGAAGTCATGGCTGACCACAGTTCAAGTTAGTAGTGGCTTGCTTTCTTACTCCTCCACCCCTTGTCTCATTCTGGTCAAATTAAAAATATAAAACTAAATAAATAATAACAGTAAATACAATTAAACAAATAATTTTTAAAAATTGAAGGTCATATCTTTTCCTTATGGATACTTACGGTATTACTCAGTTTTATTTATTTTTTCTGCTACTGCAATAATGACCATATGGAATAATAAAGAACAAATTAAACTAAAAATCATGACTGGAATAATTACATAATTTTTTCACATTCCCTACTCATATTTGGATATAGTATGAATGTGCTATGTGATCCTCACAATAGCCAATGAAATTTACTAATTTAAAGTTTTATATTATTGTTAACTGAAAGTAATTAAATATTCTTCTTCCATGTTTAACACACAGTATTCTATGTTTTACTAATTTGTACTTTGATGATGTTAGCAGAATATAGTAATAAGGCCTTATATTTAATTTAAATGTTGGTTTCAATGCAAGCTTCTACTTTGATTTAAGGCAAGACACTTAAATTTTCAAAGGACAAATTTTCCAGCTCTAAAGAAAGCTGGGATATGGATTTTCTTTTTAATTCTCTGAAAGATTTTGTTCAATATAGTAAACAGTGTTCCATACATATTGATATAACTCTTCCAATAGCAATTCTCTGACAATTCAGTGTACCAGGATTAAATGCAATTCTTACACTAATTCATAGAGTGCTGACTTTGCAAAGTTAAAGGTAAAGTTATTCACAAACTGTCTCTATTTCAGACACCAGACACAAGCCCAGGGGCCATCTGCACTTCTGGCTGGTCAGCTATAAATTTGGAGCCACCCACAATCTTCTTCAGGATTTTAATCTGAAGAATGACTCGCAGTACTCACTGAAAACACTATACTAAGAACTGCAGTTTTACTGCAAAGGATACAGATCAGAAATATCTAAAAGAAGAGGCATATAGGAGAAGCTTTGGGAAAAGGAGGAGCAGAGATTCCAAGTCCTCAAAGAATCTTTGTGTGTTACCAGCAGCAGGCTACACTGAGCCTCCATGTCAAGAATTTTTACTGAAGTTTTGTTAGATACATATGATTGATGTGATCATTGGCCACACGACTGAACTCAATCTCTGGGCCTATTCCTCTCCCCAGAGACTTGACCAGATATGAAGTTCCAACCCTGTAATAAAATGATTAATCTTTCTGGTGTCTATTCTCAGTTCTAAAGTTATACAGAAATTGTATGACAAGGTCACTTCATTGGCATAATAAGTACATACTCCTCCTATTTCATGCTAATATTTATCTGAATAAGTATTTAACTCTTATTTTTAGAACATAACTTTGATTGGGTACATAATTTAGTTGGCCTATAATTTTCTAGAAGCAAACCTGTTATTGCCTTTAAATTATGATATACCTGGACCAGCAGATTGCATAGGAGTTATGTCTCTGGGCTCCAACATGGCCTACTGCAGTTCGAGTCCTGGACCTGGTGGCTTGAAAATCATGCCCAAAATCCCAGGAAGAGAATGGAGGAGAAGAGATTGTAGAATGGCCATTCCCTCTGGCGGGTGACAGGAAGAGTTCTCTATCACTATGTCTGTCTGTCTGTCTGTCTCTCTCTCTTCAGTGAGCACATGTGCTTTAAGGCAAAAACTTCTTACAAAAAAAAGTGATATGCCTATCTCCTCTACTAGACTATGTAATTTTGAGGCTCAGAGAATAGCTTGGCTGGAATTGTATCAGTAAGACCAAATACACAGCAAACCCAATGTATACATGTAAATATATGCTGAATTTTATAAAATAAATGAAGTTTCTTGATTAGTTAGCTTTTGTGGATTTTTCTCCTTAGTTAGAGATGAAAATCCTTCCTAAAAATTAGGGTTAATTTTTTACTTTATTATATATTTTAATATTAATGAATATAAAACTTGTAATGATGAGAACAGTAAATGAATATAGAAAAAAAAAGTGTCCTACTAAATGGAATTAATTTACTTAACTCTTTGATTGAATATTAAAAATGTATCTCCTAGGAGATTTTTATGGAAAGAAATGTAATTACCGGATATCATAGGAAAGATCAGAAGATGAGGGCATACTTAATAATTGCATACAAATTGCCTCATTGCATACAAATTCTGAAAATGTTTCTTAAGAATCACTATACTTATTGTTCATGAAAACTATGCTATATTTTATTTCTCTGCCAAAAATGCAATATGCTATTTTTATAGAAAACTATTATCTGAGATTTCTGGTAATCTCTAACTGAAGGCAATTCTATAATTAGAGATATGGATGTATAGTATCAAAATACCTGGGATTATAGTGTCACAATTCCTGGATTTCAAAGGTATCACGGATTATAATTATTTTCTCATCGTTCATTCTTTTTTTTTTAGAATTATTTTATTTTTATTTTATTTATTCCTTTCATTTTATTTTAATTTGACTTGAGAAAGACACAGAGAGAGAGAGCGGGAAAGTGAGAAAGGAAGCCACCAGGTCGGAGACTTGAACCGTGGTCGGCCAGGTGGGAGTGTCCAGCGACTTAACCACCATGCCACCTGCTGGTCCCATCATTGTTCATTCTTCTTAAGGCCCTCTCGTGACTTTCTTCGCCAACTTTTCTTTTCATTTATTCATTTTTAGACAGGCTCAAAATTTTTATGAGAAAAAGTTTCAGGAAAACATAAAATAATAGTATGGAATCTGAAAATATTTTTTTAAAGAATTATTTAATTTTATTTGTTTTAATTTGACCAGAGAGGGACAGATCGAGAGATAGCAAGAGAGACAAAGTGAGAGATAGCAAGAGAGACAAAGCAAGCCACCAGGTCCAGGACTCGAACCATGGTCGGCCATGTGGGAGTCCAGTGCCCTTAACCACCACGCCACCTGCCAGCCCCTGGAATCTGAAAATATTAATAAGAAAGATTTAAAAAGACCTAATGCCTGAATAGTCAGATGTAATTGTTAACTGGAACTAAATCATAATCTGGGGTATTATCCAAGAAGTATGTACTATATGGGGGGAGAAAAGCTTATAGTGAGTCAAGGAAATAAAAAGAATGATAAAAGTAGTTAGTACGTATCTGGGTTGAATATTAAATTCTCATAAAAATGAGTCGTTTTGATTATGAGGTCTGTGTAGTTCTTTAGTTCTTAATGTATTTAATAATTTTATACTATTTAACCATTTCAAAAACTTTCTACTGTACTCTTTCCTTCTGTTCGCATGTTCCATAGTGATGCTCCCACCATTTCTACTCATTTCACATCCTTTTTCTTTTTCTTTTATATATAATTTTAAAAACTGTAACTACCATCTCCAGCCATGATTAGTAGCCTTTTGTCTGTTGTTCAAAGCTTTTATTGTTTAGAAGCAAGGTACGGGACTTGCAAATGCCAACAATATTTTCACTGTCATAAATTTATGATGACTACTTTAAAAATGGAAATTTCTCTTTACCATTATCTCTATGTTATTATGATAGACTGATCTAGGGGAAGAACCTATAGCTTGAAAATTTATTTAAAGTTTATTGTCTAAAAATGTCCGGAGACGAAAGTGACTCTTTTTATGTCACATCTGTAACTTGAAAAAGATACTTTAAGAGGTAATGGATGTCTGCAGGGTTGTCTATAGGGTTAAGAATGTGCCTCAGAATGACAGACTGGATATTGAAATGAGGTGTCTGGAAGAAGAAAGGGGCGTCACGTTTCCTGCCAGTTTATACGACTTGACTTTACTCTGTCTTCAGCATTTTTCATCTCTATTTCTCAGAAATTTTTTCTACGTGGAGGTTTCACTTCTTGGTTTTGGGGCAATTACAGGTGGTATTTGAAGGAAATGCATACTCCTCTCTTAAGACTCACTTTCCTAGAATTGTTTTTATCTTTAATATTTTTTAGAACTTTTGTTTTCTTTTTATTGGAGAGGTTTTTGCTGTAGGGTGCGTGTATTCGCCAGAAAGACAGAGAGAGACAGAGACAGAAAGTGAGAAATCACCCCCCCAGGGGGGATGGCCACACCACAGTCACAATCCCTCCTCCTCCATTCCCCTCTCAGGATCTTGGGCAAGCATGCACACACGCCGGGTGTGAGTTTAAGGCGCTGGGTCCGGGACTCGAACCCTGGTCGACTACATGGGAGTCCAGCGACATAGCCATTATGCTAACTGCTGGTCCCAGAAAGATTTTTTTAAAAATACACTTTATACAAGATATAAGTATATAGAAAGATTTTATACATGAAAGGGGTCTTTGAAAATTCATGGAAATGCATATTATGAAAAAAATTATGCTTAGATTTCAAATGTTTTTCAGCAGAATAAATTTTCTTTTAAAAAATTTGTTACAGAGCATGTACACTCACCAGAGAGAAACAGAGTCAGACAAAAAAGAAAGTAAGAAAGTAACCCCCAAGGGGCATGGTCATAATTGAATCTCTTCTCCTCCATTCTCTGCTGGGGATTTTGGGTATGTACATACAGGTGCCTGGCATGTTTTTCAAGCCACTAAGTCCAGGACTCAATCTGTGCCTTTGGTCATGTGGTATTCAGCTGCCTTAACCACCAAGTCACCAGTTAGTCCTAGACTTATTTTTTAACTTTTTTTTCCGATGAACTTCTTGAAATCTCCTCAGATTAAGGAAAAGAGAGGGAAGAAAAGAGTTAAGAATTACTCCTCAGACATAAATCTATCATTTAGTTAAGTGAGGACATATTTTAAAAGGGGAAGTTTCATTTCTGTGTTTAAAGCAGCATTAGAAATACCTGGCATAGGCCAGCCAGTAGCATGGTGGCTAAGGTGGCTGGATACCACATGACTGGACTGTGCAGTTCAAGTCCCAGACCTGGAAGCCTGAAAAATAGGTCAGACATGTGTGTATGTGCATGCATGAAATATCAAAAGGAGACATGAAGAAGAGATTGTGGTGCTTTTTGACTTCCCTTCTCTCTCTCTGTCTCTTTCCAGAGAATGTGCACACCCTCTAGCAAATAAAAAGAAAAAAAAAAACTTTATATAACTGAAAAACACTAAGTGATGAGACAATGACCTAACAGAGAAAAAGAAAAAAAAAAAAAGGAGTTAACCCAATCTTCTGTATTTAAGTGCATATAAATGAAATCTTGAGACCTCTAGTAGACCTGGAGATTTTATGTTCTGTTCAAAATAATTTTATCCATTGAATATATTGTCTAGGAAATAGAGCAGGAAAAAGGAAATAAAATTCCCGGGGTTTCCTTTTCCTTTCAACCTGGCATATGGAGCTTGATTTCTTCATTTCTATTTCCATGGCTGCATCTATTAAAAAAAGTAATATTCTGTGTCCAAAATCCTAATATGCTATTAGCACTTGAGAAATATTAAGCAAATAGTAATTATAAATTTTTAATGCAGCTAATGAGAACTACATGATAACAAAATGTAGTTAATATGTGTTAACCTTTAAAAATCTATGAATAACATTAAAGGATTTTACTTAGAAATGTTTTTAAAGTGATCTTCTACAACAATGTTCAGCATCATTCTCCAGTTGATACCTAGGTTTAAGAAACCTGAAAATGTTTCTGTTCTTACAATCTATGAATCTATAATAGATTTAGTAGATTTCAATGAAAAAGGAAACAAGTGGTTGTCTTGAAAAAAATGACAAATCGGTATTGCAATGAATTTATCTGAGACTAAGAAATACCTGAATATACATTGCTACTTCTAAGATTTATTTGGAGAATAAAATATTAAAAACTTTCTTAACACAGAATTCATCAAGTATCCATAGTATAATTATAACAAATTTGTCATCATATGGCACTGTAATTTATTGCTTTTATGAATTATTTCTCTGTACTTGTGGGAAAAATTTAAGTGAGTGAAATATAACATATCTCTTCCACTTATGTGGACCCTATGTTCTTCTCTAAACTTTATAGATCAGCTCCTATGCATAAAAGGTCTTCTCTACCATTGCCTCATCAGGGACTGAAACTTTTTTTAATGGTAGAATTGGCTTAAAGCTCATAAACTTTATGGGAACACTCATGTATACTAGGCCTGTTTCTTTAAATAAAATAATTTTTACATCTACTTTAGCACAATAAAATAGGATCCTATTCAGAAAACAGCTTTTAACATTCAACTGCAATGCTTCTGCCAGTTTTTAACCTGAATCTGGACAAAAAAAGAACATTTAAAGTTTTTTTCAGAGAGATATGATGTAAGGAATTGATGATAAAATGTTGGAAGGGATGAGTGAGCAAAAGGGAGCTAAAAGAATAATGCAGGGAGACCAGCAGTTGATTTAATGGCTATGTCGCTCAACTCCCAAGGAGTCGACCGCGATTCAAGTTCCAGATCCGGTGGCTTAAACTCATGCTGGCAGCGTGTGCATGCGTGCCCAAGATCGCGAGAGGAGAAAGGATTATGGCGTGGCCATCCCCCCTGGGGGTGATTTCTCTCTTTCTATCTATCTCTCTGTCTCTTCTGTCTTTCTGGCAAGCACATGCGCCCTACAGCAAAAACCTCTAAAAATAAAATAATAATGTAGGGAATAAAGGAATCAAAGCAACATTCTGGAATCTACAACTCATGAGCCTCTATCTCCCACATTTTCCTGGTTAAAACATGTGACACTCTCATTACACTGAGCGGGTGAAGGCGTTCTCACCAATAGTCCTATAAACTCCAAAAAAGTTCCTTCTCCCAGGGCAGGAACTTCTTAAGAAGCATCGCTTCAACAACTGCTGCAGTTGATATTAGCAACATCCTAGTGTAACCACCAGCAACTACTAATACCTGCCTCAACTGCCAAAACCAGAATTTTTTTCTTCTGCCTCCTAATCCAGCAAGGTCTCCCAGTGGCAAAATCCTAATTTAGATCCAGCTGGAAAACAGGTTTGAAATACATCAAGCTTTACCAGCACAAAGTGAATAAAGCAGCAGGTATGAGGCTAAAAATGAAAAATGACTCACTCAATGTCTCTGAGTAGCAAAGAGCTTCCTGTCTTTGCGGTTTCTGGAATGATTCTTCCATTTAAAAAGTAAATAATTGTGCTCCTTGTTATCTACAGAATACCTTTTGTATTTCTAAATTTTTTCAGAAAGCAAGACATGACTTTGATTTATGCTTTCAAATACAAACTACTCAATGTCTCACGCACTGTATATTTCATGTTCAAGTGGGATCAGAGAGATAGGAGTCCAAGATTTCCATTATCATCTTTCAACTTAAAACCAAGTGCCTTCATCTGGCTCTCATCTTAGAACTCTTAATCTCCTCCATCTGGTAATTCTCATTCTGAGACTTCTAGACGACTCAACTTCATTCTAATTTTCCCGGATTTCTCTGCTTTTACTATAAAATGAACACATTCTTGAAAAAAAAATCATCCGCCTTATAAATTCCTAAAACAATCTTATCATGAATCACCTCCATTCCAGTTATCAATTTCTAGGAAAAATCTGTAATTTGTCAATAATTGCTTTATTTTAGTAATCTTAAAAAAACACTTATTTTTCTCTCCCACACTTCCTTATTCAAAACATGCTACATGTTTCTTCTACTGTGCACACTTTTTTGACCACAAGCTGATGTTACCATCTTTCTACTTCTCTATCTTTTAAAAAATATTTTATCTAGCTTTAATTAATTAATTTAATTTGACCAGAGAGAGAGACGGAGAGAGAGAGAATGCAAGCCGCCAGGTCTGGGACTCAAAACATGGTCAGCCACATGGGAGTCCAGTGCCCTTAACCACCATGCCACCTGCTGGCCCTCTACTACTCTTTTTTGTTCTACCACACAAAGTTTTTAACTGCATGTAAGAGTTAAACTATCATGAGTGAGATAGCAAGAGAAAAACATACTTTTTAAAAGTATGAATGTTATGCCATATGAAAGAATTTATATGGAAATGAGGGCCCAAATAATCAGTTTATGTTGAACACTTAATGGTAAATTGAACAAAGACTAGTAAATTATAAAATGATAAGACAAAATGGTCTGGACTACAGCTGTTGTTGGTAGAAAAGTAAGAGATAGTTTAGCATGGTGTATCTGTACAAATATTTTTCAGTGTCTTTGACTCCCTGCCTCTGGTGATAGGAATGTAAACTTTCCTCCTGGTATGGGGAGGACATCAATGTGGAGGTTTAATCTCCCGCTTTCAGAAGGAAAAGAGGAAGTCAGAGAACCCTTCTTGTATCTTCTGTTTTTCAAGTGCCTTTAGCTTAAAATAATTCTATGCTGAAGAATCTTATACTGTGATAGCATATTCATTAGAACTCATTGCTGCAATATTTTTTTTCATTTTTTTACAAAATATTTCCTTATTCATCTCAGCTGAGCATGCAAATCGTCCAGTCATTGTAAATCAATTCTCAAAGAACCATGAAGTATGCAACTCCCATCATGCTGCATTGAGGATGCACCTACAATGATGTATTTAGTAATTAGGAAAAAGAAGGTTTCCCAGATATGTTCAAGTGATGGGGATATTTTTAATTGGTTACTGTATTCTTTTTTTTCAATTCTTATTTTTTTTTAATATGGAAAGTGATTCTTTGTTTGGAATCATAACAGCAAAAATTACAAAATGTGGATCTTGCCCTACTTATTACCTTTCTTTATTTTGTTATCTTAAAAATAAAGGCAAAATAATTGAATAATTAGGAAAAAAATGCCAGTATAGTACATGCATGTCATCCTTCACTAAAAGTGCTAAATGTTATTTTATATATTCACAGCATATTTTGTATGTACATGCAGGGAAATCTTGAAACATATATGACAAAATCTATTGGCTCGGTCTTTTTTGTGGTAATTAAAAAACAAAAATCAAAAATACTAAGGTCAACAGGCCATCCACTATCTGATGCAACTCAGTAGAACTAATGATAATGGCTATTTCACTGAATAAACATATTCTAAAATTATTCAGATATAAGGAATTCTGTTACTTTGGTATGAAATCTGATTTTTAAATACAATCTAGTTACTTCTTAATAGTGTTTGTTTCTCTTTAGAAATTGTACTAAAGTTAAGACTTTTTATTTACTTGAGTCATTCTACAAGGCAATATTACTATATATATTTTTATACAATTAATTTTTTTAAAAAAGTTTTGCTTGTTGAAATTCTATTTTGCTACCACTTATTAATATAAAAATAATCTATGGAGTAGTTCTGTATAACATTTTCAAAGCTCCAATTGCTTTTTTTTTTTTTTAAAGAGGTTTTTGCTATAGGGCGCATGCGCTAGCCAGACAGAGAGACACAGAGACAGAAAGAGAGAAATCACCCCCTGGGGGGATGGTCACACCGCAATCTCTTCTCCTCTGTTCTCCTCTCAGGATCTTGGGCACGCATGCACACGTGCCCGGCGTGAGTTCTAAGCCACCGAATCCGGGACTCGAACTGCAGTCAACTACGTGGGAATCCAACGACATAGCCATTACGCTAACTGCTGGTTCCCATCAAAGTTCCAATTGCTTTTACGTCTATAGTTAAATTTGTATTTTCTAGAATCAAATTAAAACTTAGAAAAATCCTAGAATTTTGCTAGATTATAGAAATGGACAGTGACGTTGGGAAAATAATAAATTGACAAAATATAATTAGAAAGTTAAATAAGAAAATTTGGAAAGGCATACACTTACATCTAAATTGATTTAATAAAAAAAGTATATCACTGTTTTGGATTTTTGTTATGATTTTTCCAAAAGGTATTTGCACTAACTAGAGAGAAAAGGAGTGAAGAGAGGGAAAATGAGAAAACCTCTCCCATGGAAGATGGTCATGCCACAATCACCTATTTTCCATCTTTCCTTCCTTTTGGGCGCATATGCACACACGCCTGATGTGTTTTTTAAGCTGCCAGGGCTAAGACTCAAACTATACATATGGCATGTAGGATCCAGCTGTGTTAACCACCATGCCATGGGCTGGTCCATTGCTTTTATTATATTACACTTCCAAAAAGCATTTTCTTGTTGGGCTCCAAGCTTTAACTTATGTTTTTCAAAGTTTTGTGTTTAGTTTGGTGGAAAAAAATTTAGCTGAAATAATACACCATACCTAAACGCATGGCTTACACAATAAAGGTCCATTTGATTTCTAGAGTTGCTCTATTTTTTAAAATTTTCTTTAAAGAGAGGTATTTTTGCTATAGGGTGCATGTGCTTGCTGGAGAGACAAAAGAGATAGAAAGTGAGAAACTGTCCCCTGGGGGGATGGCAACGCCACAATCCCTTCTCCTCCATTCTCCTCTCAGGATTTTGGACATGCATGCATATGCACCCAGAGATACGCCCCGAGAGGGATTTACAAGCCACTCGGTCCAGGACTTGAACCGTAGTCGACTACGTGGGAGTCCAGTAACCATTACACCATCTCCTGTTCTCTGAGCTACGCTATTTTTAAATTATAGAGTATTAGGAGCAAGGTGGACATTACCTTACATATTATGATGTTCAGAAGGATCTTACTAAAACATTTATTTTTCCTATTGTCATCTATATCACATTAGCATTCAAATATAATAAATTATTAATTCATCTAATTAGCTACAGTTGTCTCAAAGGAAAGCACACATCAAAACCAATTGTATGGAGGGGTCATATACATCACAATAGGAAAACATATGTAGATATATACAGTGGCCTAATAACAAAATAAAATTTGAAGATTCTTTCCCTCAATCCTTTGATCCTGGTGTGTGAAGACTCAGGCATGCTATACTCTTACTCCCATAGTTCCTTAGCAGATTGTCAGTTACCCAGAGGAATAACTGCTATGGTTTAAACATTAATACCTAACTCCCAAAATCCATCTACTGAAATTTGGTTGTGATAGATTTAAGAGATTGAAAACTTAATCCAACTATGGTATTTAAAATTAAGACTTTGGGAAGAGATTAAAATTAGATAAAACTAGGACCAGCAGTTAGTGTAATGGCTATGTCACTGAACTCCCATGTAGTCGACCTTGGTTCGAGTCCCGGACCCAGTGGCTTAAACTCACGCCGGGCGCATGTGCATGTGTGCAAAGATCCCAAGAGGAGAATGGAGGAGAAGGGACTGTGGCATGGCATTTCCCCCTGGGGGGGTGATTTCTCGATTTCTATCTCTCTGTTTTTCTGGTGAGCGCACACATCCTATAGCAAAAATCTCTCAAAAA